>NW_027642675.1:52500-60000 GCF_032717465.1 Coenobita brevimanus | reverse complement strand
TTCGTCCACATCATCTAGTCCTTTCCTCTTTTTTCTTCTCATTTTCCCCTTTCCTCTCTTCTCTCTCTCTCTCTCTCTCTCTCTCTCTCTCTCTCTCTCTCTCTCTCTATCCTTCCTCTAGTCCTCTCCTCTTTTTACTTTCCTCTCATTTTCCTCTTTACTCTCTTTTCTCTCTCCTTCCTCTAGTCCTCTCTTTTTTCCCTCTGATTTTCCTCTTTCCTCTCTTTTCTCTCTCCCTCCTCTTTCTCTTTCCTCCATCCTCTCGTCTTCTTCCCTCCTCCTTTCCTCTCCATCATGCAGTCGTCTTCTCTTTTCTTTCCTCACGTTCTTTCCTCTCTCCTTCCTCTCTTCTCTCCACTTTCCTCTTTGTCCTCTTTCCTCTCTCTCTCCCTGCTGCCTCTATTCGTGCCCACCCGCTGCCCCAACACACACTCTTGCTGCATCTCCAGTAAATTGTTGACCCGCTGGCGGCTCCAGCCACACATGTCATTGTTTGTTTCCAGCCCTGCCCTGCCCTGCCCTGCCCTGCCCCAACACACACTCCTGCTGCATCTCCAGTAAATTCTCGACACGCTGGCGGCTCCACCCAAACTTATCATTCAGTTTGCTTTGAGTTGATTATATCCACCTCAAGAGGCCTGCCCTGCCCTTCCCTGCCCCGCCCTGCCCTTCCCTGCCCCGCCATGCCCTGCCTTACAGTGTTCGTCCCTGCCCTGCCCCGCCCTGCCCTGCCCTGCCCCGCCATGCCCTGCCTTACAGTATCCGTCCCTGCCCTGCCCTACCCTGCCCTGCCTTACAATGTCCGTCCCATGCCTCCCCTGCCCTGCCCTGCCCTGTCCTACCCTGCCCTGCCCTGCCCTGCCCTACCCTGTCCTTCCCAGCCCCGCCCTGCCCTGCCTGCCCTGCCCCGCCCTGCCATGCCCTGCCCTGCCCTGCCCTACCCTGCAGTGCCCTGCCCTGCTCTGTCCTGCTCTGCCCTGCCCTGCCCTGCCTTAACCTACTCTGCCTTCATGTACCAGATCATACCCTGCCCTACCTTACCATATCATCATCATCATCATCATCATCATCATCACCATCATCATCATCATCATCACCACCATCATCACCACCACCACCATCATCATCACCACCACCATCATCACCACCACCACCATCATCATCACCACCACCATCATCATCATCATCATCATCATCACCATCATCATCATCATCATCATCATCATCATCATCATCACCACCACCATCATCATCACCATCATCATCATCACCATCATCAACATCATCATCATCATCATCATCATCATCATCATCACCATTATCATCACCACCATCATCATCATCATCATCATCATCATCACCATCATCATCATCATCATCATCATCACCATCATCATCAACATCATCATCATCATCATCATCATCATCATCATCATCACCATTATCATCACCACCATCATCATCATCATCATCACCATCATCATCATCACCATCATCATCATCATTATCATCACCATTATCATCACCACCATCATCATCATCATCACCATCATCATCATCATCATCACCATCATCATCACCATCATCATCAACATCATCATCATCATCAACATCATCATCATCATCACCATTATCATCACCACCATCATCATCATCACCATCATCATCATCATCATCATCACCATCATCATCATCATCATCACCATCATCATCATCATCATCACCCAGCGAACCATATCTTTTCCTTTCGTACGAGATGAACTGGAGAGAGATTCCGTTGGGATGGAGAGAGAGTGGAAGGGAGGAGGAGGAGGAGGAGGAGGAATGATAGTTTGAGAATGAGGGGGGTGGGAGTGGAGATGGAAGAGGAGGAGGAAGAAAAGGAGATGAGAAATTAGATGATAATGATGATGATGAGGAGGAGGAGGAAGAGGAGGAGGAGGAGGGGAAGGGAGTGTGAAGTGTAGGGTGTATGGAAAGAGAATATTGAAGAGAGAGGAGACACAAGAGGAGGGGAAGGAAGGGAAGAGGGAAGAATGAGAGTTAACGAAGACGAGTGGGAAGAGAGAAAGAGGAGGAGGAATAGAAGAAAAAGATTGAAGAGGAGGAGGAGGAGGAGGAAGAGGAGGAGAAGGAGGAGGAGAAGGAGGAGTGAAATGAGTAAGTTAGGAGAGAGGAAGAGGAAAAGAAAGAGAAAATGGAAGAGGAGGAAGGAACGAGGGAGAGTTAAGAATTGGGAATATTGTGTGAAGAGGAGGAGGGGGTGATGCTGCAGGAGAGAGAGAGAGAGAGAGAGAGAGAGAGGAGGGAGGGAAAGACGTAGGCAGACAAAAAAAAAAAAAATTGTCACCGGATTGAGAGGGTTAAGGGTGGTATTCTGAGACGCTGGATATTTGGTAACTCCTCTTCCTTAGCGATTTATTTTATACATTACACCTCAGAATTATTCATCATGTTATTGACAAAAACCATGTCGGTATTACAACGCTACAAATGGCCTACAGGAGAATGTTAATGTGTAATGTACGGGATAAATGGCTTAGGTAAAGGTGCTACGAAGCCTGCTAGTGGATGCCAGTGTCAGGCAGCTCTATGATGCTGGTAATAAGGCTCATATCCCAGAGATAAGCGATGCAGCACACACACCAGCCATAAAATTAACACAAAAGCAAGAGGCTGTCGCTTCAGGCTTGGCGCCAAGTTTTAAAAATATCCTTAATATGGAGATTTCGTAGTGCCTCTTCCTCGGCAGTTTATTTGGCATATTACACATTAATATTGATTTTCATGTAATCTGTCACTTTTAAAATCGACGTAGATTCCATTTATAACATACTGGAGGATTTTATGGTATATGCGGCAAGTAATCGCCGAGGAAGAGACGTTACGGAATTTCCAAGGCCAATATGAGAGATTTCGGCTGAAGGTTTAATGTCGGCACAATTGCAAGTCAGAGTAACATGGAAGAGAATATGAATGTGTATGGTGCAGAATAAATCGCTGAAGAAGAAGTGTTACGGAACGATCAAAGTTAGTTGAAAATTAATCCGTAATATCGCTGGAATGGTGGCCTTCGCAACAGTTTTTCCTTAGCGATTCATTTTCAAATTAGGCCTTTCTGTTGGCTTGTATGATATTTATACTTTGCTAATACCGCCATAGTTTGCATCAATCGCACACAGGAGGATATTAAGGTGGAGTGTGCAAAATAGTTCGCCGAGAAGGAAATGTTACGAAATCTCCTATATGAGAGATTACGGCTTAAATTTAAATCTCGGCACAGTTGCCTCAGTAACCTACAATAGAATATTAAGGTGTAATGTGCACAATAAATCGCTGAGGAAGAGGTCTTACGAAGCCTCCCAAGTCGGGGTTGAAAATTAAGCTGTTATCTCGTTGAAATGGAAGGATTCTTAGCATCTTTTCCTGAGCCATTTATTCTGCATATTACGCCTTGCTGTCCTCTGTGACGTTATTTATATTTTTTAATACAGTCGTAGTTTGTATTAACACCATATTAGAGGATATTAAGGTGTAGCAGGAAAACTAAATCGCCGAGGAAGGGATATTACGAATCCTCCAAGAGGTGTCCGATATAACGGTGGAATTTCGAGTTGGTGATTTTGTTTGTTTATTGTAGGTGTAAATATTGGCCGTTATTTTCATTATTGTTTGATTGTTATTTTTAAGCTGCCTAAATCACCATACATATGAGTGTAGTGTAGCAGCGCTAATGGGGAAGGTTTACACGTGCGATTGTATGTGTGTCCATATAATAATGTGTTTACGTACCGTGTGTACAGGGAAATGTTCGTAATGTGTGTGTGTGTGTGTGTGTGTGTGTGTGTGTGTGTGTGTGTGTGGCCAACTCACCTGGGCTCATTAGTACCTGGATTCTTTTTAGTATCTTTTTCATACCTATTCAGTCTATTTTTTTTTTTTTATCTTTCTTGTCTATGGCCACCTTTTCAGTTGGGATATCTTGTTAATTTATTTATATATTTATTTATTGCCTTCTTACCATTTGATTTTTTCCTAAGAGACATTTTTTGAACTTAAGGAAATAATATTGAAGATGACGCCATGTTCTGTCTTCTTCCTCGCCATCTTCTTCACCTTTTTCTTCGTCCTCCTCCTCCTGCTCCTCCTCCTCCTCTTCTTCATTTTCTTCTTCCTCTTCTTATTCTATTTTTTCTTCTTCCTTTTCTTCTTTGCTTCTTCTTCTCCCTCTTCTTCTTTTTCTTTTTCTTCCTTCTCTTCTTCCTCTTCTTATTCTTATTCTTTTTCTTCTTCCTCGCCATCTTCTTCACCTTTTTCTTCTTCTTCTTCTTCTTCTTCTTCTTCTTCTTCCTCCTCCTCCTCCTCATCATCATCATCATCCTCATCCTCATCCTCATCCTCTTTTTCATTTCCTTCTCTTCTTCCTCTTCTTTGTCTTCTTCCTCTTCTTCTTTGCTTCTTCTTCTCCCTTTTCTTCTTCCTCTCCTTCTTCCTCTTCCTCTTGAATGCTAAGTTGTAAGAACAGACTAACACTGAATAATGCTAGTCACGAAGAAGTGCTACGGGAAGGATAAAGAGGTGTGGTATTTGCCGGTGAGGTACTTGAAATAAACTGCAAAAAGACGAACATCTGAGCCAAGTGAAGATGAAACTACTACACCCAATTAACACTAAATGATGCTAGTCACGAAGAAGTGCAGTGAACACTATGGAAAGTCTTAGTCTTGTCTTCTCTCTCTCTCTCTCTCTCTCTTAGGTGAAAGGAGTATTAGCAGACAGTAAAGAAAATTGGTGGTGATGGGCACAGCGAAGCGCGGGTAATTATAAAGGAAAATAAACGACCACAGAATGTAGCCTTTAACGAGACTGACTTGTGTGATTAGCGATTGTATCTTAGATCTGAATGACTTATATCCTGTCACATTTAGAGCTTCCTCACTTTAATTTGTTGTATTTGTGTCTGTCTCTGTCTGTCTGTCTGTTTGTCTCTTTCTCTGTCTGTCTGTCTGTCTGTGTCTCTCTGTCTTTCTGTCTGTCTGTCTCTCTCTCTCTCTCTCTTTCTCTCTCTCTGAGAGAGAGAGAGAGAGGAAAACAGCATTTTTCCTCCTTGCCTCTCCTCTTGCTCTCTTTTCCTCTTCTTCTCTTTCTCTCCTGCCCTTCCCTTCCCCCTCCTTTCTCTCCTTCCGTCTCCCTCTTTGTCTCCCCACCTCTCCCTCTCTTTCATCTCCCTCCCTTCTCCCTCCTTTCTCTCCTTCCCTCTCCTCTTTCTCTCCTTCCCTCTCCTCTTTCTTTCCTTCCCTCTCCTCTTTCTCTCCTTCCCTCTCCTCTTTCTTTCCTTCCCTCTCCTCTTTCTTTCCTTCCCTCTCCTCTTTCTCTCCTTCCCTCTGTCTTTCCTTCCCTCTACTTCTCTTTCTTTCCTTCCCTCTCCCTCTCTCTTTCTCCTTACATTTCCGTCTCTTTCATTCCCCTCCTTTCTTCCTTCTTTCACTCCTTCCCTCTCAGCCTCTTACTCTCCCTGCCTCTTTCTCTCCCTGTAATCTTCCTTCCTTTCTCGTCCACTCTGCATCCCTGCCCACGCTCTCTCTCTCTCTCTCTCTCTCTCTCTCTCTCTCTCCATCTATCTGTCTCTCCATCCATCCATCTATCTATCGATCCGCATATGTCCACATATCTCTGTGCCGGTCTATCTGTCTGTCCATCTATCTATCTATCCTTCCATCCATCCATCCATCTATCGATTTGTATATGTCTATCTCTACCTGTCTGTCTATCTGTGTGTCTGTCTATCTCTCTACCTGTCTGTCTATCTGTGTGTCTGTCAGTCTCTCTACCTGTCTGTCTATCTGTGTGTCTGTCAGTCTCTCTACCTGTCTGTCTATCTGTCTGTCTGTCAGTCTCTTTACCTATCTATCTGTGTGTCTGTCAGTCTCTCTACCTGTCTGTCTATCTGTGTGTCTGTCAGTCTCTCTACCTGTCTGTCTATCTGTGTGTCTGTCAGTCTCTCTACCTGTCTATCTATCTGTCTATCCATCCATCCATACATCTACTGGTAGCTGTTGATCTATCTATATGTCTGTCTAATTATCCATCTCTGTCGATCAGTATATCTATCTCTATCTGTCTATCTGTCCATCTATCTATCCATCGATCCATCTGTTTATCTATCTATCTATATGTCTATCCATCCATCCATCTGTCTATCCCTCCATCCATCTATCTATTGATGTGTCTATCTGTCTATCCATCTATCTATTGGTGTGTCTATCCATCCATCCATCTATCTATTGATGTGTCTATCTGTCTATCCATCTATCTATTGGTGTGTCTATCCCTCCATCCATCTATCTATTGATGTGTCTATCTGTCTATCCATCTATCTATTGGTGTGTCTATCCATCCATCCATCTATCTATTGATGTGTCTATCCATCCATCCATCTATCTATTGGTGTGTCTGTCTGTCTATCCATCCATCCATCTGTCTATTGGTGTGTCTATCTGTCTAGCCATCCATCCATCCATCTATCTATTGGTGTGTCTATCTGTCTATCCATCCATCCATCTGTCTATTGGTGTGTCTATCTGTCTAGCCATCCATCCATCTATCTATTGATGTGTCTATCTGTCTAGCCATCCATCCATCTATCTATTGATGTGTCTATCTGTCTATCCATCCATCCATCTATCTATTGATGTGTCTATCTGTCTAGCCATCCATCCATCTATCTATTGATGTGTCTATCCATCCATCCATCCATCTATCTATTGATGTGTCTATCTGTCTAGCCATCCATCCATCTATCTATTGATGTGTCTATCTGTCTAGCCATCCATCCATCTATCTATTTATGTGTCTATCTGTCTATCCATCCATCTATCTATCTATTGATGTGTCTATCTGTCTATCCATCCATCCATCTATCTATTGATGTGTCTATCTATCTATCCATCCATCCATCTATCTATTGATGTGTCTATCTATCTATCCATCCATCCATCTATCTATTGGTGTCTATATGTCTAGCCATCCATCCATCTATCTATTGGTGTCTATCTGTCTAGCCATCCATCCATCTATCTATTGATGTGTCTATCTGTCTAGCCATCCATCCATCTATCTATTGATGTGTCTATCTGTCTAGCCATCCATCCATCTATCTATTGGTGTCTATATGTCTAGCCATCCATCCATCTGTCTATTGATGTGTCTAGCCATCCATCCATCTATCTATTGATGTGTCTAGCCATCCATCCATCTATCTATTGATGTGTCTATCTGTCTAGCCATCCATCCATCTATCTATTGATGTGTCTATCTGTCTAGCCATCCATCCATCTATCTATTGATGTGTCTATATATCTATCTGTCTAGCCATCTACTTGTAACTATCAATCTACTCGTCTGTCTATTAATCCATCTATCAATCGATCTATATGTCTATTTATCCATCTATCTATCGATCCGTCTCAGTCTGTTTATCTGTCTGTCAGTCCATGTATT
>NW_027642675.1:22500-47500 GCF_032717465.1 Coenobita brevimanus | reverse complement strand
TGATAAGATTAATCTGACCACCCTCACAAAACAGTCTCGTCCTCACGTTCTTCCAGTTCCCACTCCAGCGAGGGAGAGGAAGGTTAGCTCTTCCTCGGGGGAGTCTGGGAACCTCTTAATTGACGATAATATGGAGGTTTCCATGAACAAGCACCGGGATAGGTCCCCCGGTAGTCGCTCGCCTTCTGGCGGGCGACAAAAAAAGACGAAGCACACTGGCCCCCAACGAAAATCTTAAACCGCTGCATTCACCCTATTACAGTGGAATTGTAGAGGTATTGGGAATAAGTTACAAAATATAGCAATCTTGCTTTCTATACACAGGCCAGACGTTGTTTACAGGAGATGCGCCTGGAGGATCATCCTGATCCTCCACAGTTCAAACACTACCACTCGTATAGAAGATATGAAGGTCACGGAGTTGCCATTTACACACACAAATCACACCCACAAACGGAAGTGATTCTAAATTCTACTCTGGAAGCTGTCGCGTGCAGAGTAAAATTTAATAACACGTATCTGTCTATTTGCTCTCTGTACTGTCCTCCACATGGCCCCATTGATAGTGATGCTTTAAATTCACTAGTGGAACATCTGCCTGGAAATAAGTTAGTGTTGGGCGACTTTAACGCCCATCACTATCAATGGGGTAGCTTGAGGATTGATGGTCGTGGGGAGCAAGTAGCCGACCTAATACTACAGTCCAACCTCTGTCTTCTGAACGATGGTAGAGCGACTCATGTAGATGATCGTACTGGTAACTTTTCGGCCATTGACTTATCTTTGGCCTCCCCTGGTATACATCAAGATCTCTCATGGGACCCTTACGACGACTCCTTGGGAAGTGATCATTTACCCATCTGTCTTTCTTATACACGCGACATCATTTCGGATCCTCCACCTCCAAAATTTAACTATAAGAAAGCAGATTGGGGATCCTTCTCAAGGATCGCCAATTTAGATATATCTGGGGAGACCATAGATGTTAAGGTCGAAAATATAACCCAATCCATATTACATGCAGCTGAGGCTGCTATTCCCAAGACTTCTACAGTTCATGCGAAGCATAGAGCACATTGGTGGACGCCGGATTGCCGACAAGCATTAAGAAAACGCAATAGGAGATACAGGATTTTTGATAGTCAGCCCACTGAGGAAAATTTTATTGCATACAAACAGGCACGGGCTGAGGCAAGGAGAATAATAAGAAGGGCCAAACGTGACTCCTGGCGGTCCTTTGTGTCCACGGTGACTCGTACAACACCATTACGTAAAGTCTGGTCCACCATAAGAATATTAAATAATAAAGGCCCATATTTCCCCATTACCACCTTGCAAGTAAATAATAACATCTATGACGAGCCCGTGGACGTTGCTAACATCCTCGCCAGGAGTTTTTCTCATGTAAGTAGCTCAGCCAATTATGACCCGCGTTTCTAACATCATAAACGCACGGCTGAGCTACAGATATTAGACTTTGCCACAGAAGACGTAAACTCCCCGTACAACCAAGAGTTTACGCTAGATGAACTGCTCCTTGCCCTTAAATCCTGTAAAGACACCAGTCCTGGACCAGACACCATCACATACGGTATGATCCAGCATCTTAATCAGGACAACCTGATTAAGATGTTAGCATTGTACAATGAGATTTGGGCGTCTCGAACGTTCCCAAACTCATGGCACTTTGCGCACGTCATACCGATACCCAAAGAGGCTGGTCGTCTTATGAATCCCACTTCATTTCGTCCTATTGTGTTGACTTCTTGTCTATGTAAGGTCATGGAACGAATGGTTAACAATAGGCTTCTTTTTGTTTTAGAGTCGAAGAATTTGTTAAATGATCAACAATGTGGCTTCCGTAAATACAGAAGTTCACTAGATCATTTAATGAATTTGGAGCATTGTATTGCAGAGGCATTTGCCAATAAAGAATTCATGATAGGGGTGTTCTTGGACATCCATAAAGCCTATGACATGACATGGCGACACGGTATACTAATGAAGCTCTATGCTTATGGTTTAAGAGGAAATTTACCTGTTTTTATTTCAAATTTCTTAAGGGACAGAACTTTCTCTGTCAAATTGCCCCGTAACGTAACATCGGATATATTTATCCAGGAAAACGGGGTGCCGCAGGGAAGTGTGCTTAGTCCTACTTTATTTAGTATTATGATCAATGATATTCTGTCATCAGCTCCCATCCCGAGGAATCTTAAATACTCACTCTACGCTGACGATTGTGCAATATGGCACTCTTCCCGTAATGCACAATTTTCGGCTGGGCGGATTCAAGCAGCCCTTGACTCCGTCCACCAATGGGCCTTGCAGTGGGGATTTAAGTTTTCCGTCCGTAAGTGTGCCGCTATAGTTTTCACTAATCGTAACGTACCTAATTTATGCTTAACTTTGGATAATCAGGCGGTACCTTTTCAAAATTCTGTAAAATTTTTAGGAATACATTTTGATCGTAGAATGAATTTTAAACTTCACGTTAATACTTTGCTTGCTCGTTGTGATAAACCGTTAAATGTCCTCAAGTACCTAGCGGGTACTACCTGGGGTGCCGACAGAAAATCTTTATTAATGGTGTATAAGTCCCTTATTCGATCAAAGCTAGACTATGGCGCACAGGTGTATGGCTCGGCATCTGATGCCACGCTGAAAGGATTGGATGTGTTACAGAATAAATGCTTGCGAATGTGTCTTGGAGCTGTACGGTGTACCCGTGTGGCTCGTATGGAAGTGGAGGCGAATGTGCCTCCCCTCCGTATTCGCCGTGACCACCTGGCCTTGTCCTACGGCATAAGGACATTAAGAAAAAGTAATATTGGCAATGTGGCCTGTACCCCCCTGCGTCAATACCACCACCTTCTGCGGGGGGTGCGTCGGCCACTTGCCGCTCGCCTCCACTTACTGACTCAGGAGCTTGATGTGGACCCCGGTGACTGTGACAAGTTGGTGCTTAAAAAATATAGCGCCTTGGGAGCCACCCGGCTTTACAGTCGATGTTACATGGCTCCCATCACCAAAGGCCAAGGCGCCGGAGGCGGAGGTCCACCACTTGTTTCGTAACATCATTGTTCGTCACTTGGGGTCCCATCAATTGTACACTGACGGCTCCAAGTCGAGTGAATGTGTGGGTGCAAGTGTGTGGTCGACTGAATGTGCCCTCAGGTATCGGTTGCCGACTCATACATCTGTGTTTACTTCAGGACTTTTTGCTATTGACAAAGCCATAGACTATGCTCTCAATTCTAGACATGACTCATTTGTCATATTTTCAGATTCAAAATCAGCCCTTCAGGCAATTGCATCTTGCACTACGGACTCTCATGAGATCCAGGGCCGCATCGTTGATAAGTTGCATTCATGCAACAAGTCATTCACGCTGATCTGGGTGCCTGGTCATTGTCGTATCTACGGCAATGAGCAGGCTGACTTACTTGCAAAGTAGGCTGTAGAACTCGAGGAGACTTGGGACGTTCCTCGTGATCTACGGTCGAGTCTATCTCTCGGAAAGAAATCAATAAATCTTCTGTGGCAAGGTCAGTGGACCAGACTAAATATTCCAACTTGTAAGCCGTACCTGGGCGACTGGGACACTGCCAACCGTCCCAGTCGCCTAGAAGAAAAAGTGTTGGCACGGCTACGGCTGAATGCCACCGTTTTAACCCACATAAAACCATATATGGAAAGACGCTTCCCACCGCACTGTGACATCTGTAATGCGGTGTTATCTATCAGTCATATCATCCTGCGCTGTCGGCGATTTATTCGTGAACGCGCTTCACTTATGAATTACTGCGGCGCAGTAGACGTCCCCTTCACCCTTTCCACCATCCTGGGTGATGGGGACATTGTTATGACTGATAAATTGATGGCTTTCTTGAGAGAGACCGGACTGATCAGAGTGATGTGACTTTTTTACTGTGTGGTTATGGTTTTTATGAACAGTAAATATGTATATATTGTAATATTAATTAGGGTTGACAGTTGACATATTTTAAATAGTTCCTCCTCCCACCGATCTATTTCTAATATTGATGTCCCCTACATTAAGCCAAGTTCCTTGCCTGACAGTCACCAGCTGATGAGTGCAAGTGTGCAATATAGGAAGGTATTGGGCACTTGCAGTCGATGGTAGTCTGCTGGGCGAGGTTCTTCACTTTTTGTATAAATTATGTAAATACATTATATTATCTTGCTTAAGTTATTCTAATTAGGGACGACAGCTGAGGTATATGGAAATGTTCCTGACTCGTCTGGTTCCCTTTCATATATTGATGTCCCCTATATTAGGTTGTGCCTCGACTGACAGTCATCAGGTGATGAGTGCAGGTATGTAATGTAGAAAAGCATTACATATCTGCAGTCGATGGTGTTCTCTTGGTCGAGGCTTTTTGAATATTAGTGTAGGCCTAGTTATTTGTCTCTTAGGATTTAGTATAGGTTAGCGATTTGTCTGTTAGGTGGTTAGTTTTAGGGTCTTTAAATTAGGTATTTTGTTTATAAGTAATGTAAGGTTAAAAATATAAAAAAGAAACAAAAATAATAAAAATAAAACTACAAAAAAATAATAAAATAAAAATTATTATATATATATGTACGTGTGCATGAAAGTGTGTATGTTCATATGCATGGATGTGTGTATGTATGTATGTATGTATATATATATGTTTGTATATATATGTATATATGTGTCAATATATATACATATATATATATTTGCCTTAATGACCAGAGGCTTCGGCCTCAATGGTCGATAGGCAAAAAAAAAAAAAAAAAAAAAAAAGTTAAGAAGGATGCATGGTCGTGGAGTGCAGACGTGTTTCTCTGGCTCTCCTCTAGCTGCAGGGTTGCCTCACCGGCTTTAGCTTTGTTTCCTCCGCCACTAGGGCGTTTTTCAATAAAGTTAGGTTAGCTAGTACTAATTCTCCTCCCAGCCCTTTAGAGATATAGTAAGTGTCTATATCTGTTTCCTGAGATTGCCTTTGCTTACTCACCTCTGGAGTGTACCCCCCACTGATCGCTCTGGGGTGTGAGTTACACACGGGCGCGTCCTCCCGAGAGTGGTTTGAGAGGGTAATCTCAGATTAGGTGTGTGATCCCCGGGCAATTTCTCCCTTGGTCGTTTTTCTCTCTCTTCCCACTTCCCCCGTGAGGGGGAAGTGGTAACTATGGCGGACGCCACTGCTGCCTCCCCCCCCTTCAGGGGGGGAGGTAGTCCTGACCGACCCCCGACTGTCTCACGGACTGACTACCCCCAGACTGAACGGCCCCAGACACGTACCCGTCTTGACATCAATTATAGAAACGCCGAGTTTGTACAGATCCACGCGGTTGGTCCCACTCCCCTGTCCAGCCTCAATCCCTTTATCATCAAGAAGGTGATTGATGGGTGTGCAGGTGAGGTGGAACAAGTGAAAAAACTTGCGAGTGGAGATCTTCTCGTTAAAACTAGAAACTCAAGTCAGGTAAAGGATTTGCTAAAACTGAGCAAGTTCCATTGTTATGATGTTCAGTCCACGATCCCTCACTCCATGAATTCCTGCAAAGGTGTGATCACCTGCAGAGATCTAGTGGTCATGGAGGAGGAAGAGATCGTACAGGAACTTGCACAGCAGGATGTTATAGAGGCACGTTTTATAACTAGATTCTCGGAAGGCAGGAAGACGAAGACCGCCACAGTTGTCCTAACGTTTGGCAAAGTAGCTTTACCTTCCAACATCAGAATTGGATATGAAATTCTTAACGTCAGACCATATATCCCGAACCCCTTGCGTTGCTTAAAATGCCAGATTTATGGGCATCATGAAAAGGCTTGTAGGGCTTCCCAGCCAGTGTGTGGTAGGTGCGCGAATGTGGGACATTCTGCTGAACACTGTACATCTGAGACGGAGTGCTGCTTTCACTGCAAGGATGCTCACTCCACTTCCTCGAGGGCTTGCCCCAAGTGGAAGGAGGAGAAAGAGGTCTGCACAGTGAAGGCAACCGAGGGCATTTCCTTTTACGATGCTAGGAAGGTGAAGGAGTTGCATGCAACTCCCAAACCTAATGTCTCCTATGCATCGGCGGTTGTGTCCCATCCCGTGATGTGCACCGTTGAAACACAGACTGACCTTACATTCGCTCCTCATGCCCCACGCCATACCTCTCAGCCTAAGCCTCCTGTACGTTCCAACTCTCTGACAGACATCCCAATTGCCACTTCATACTCTCAGGCTGCCGCTGCTCCTTCGCAGTCAGTGCGGTCAAAACAGAAGCCTGACAAGTCAGATAAAATTAACTTGACCACCCTCACCAAACAGTCACGTCCTCATGTCATTCCTGCTCCTGGTCCGGCGAGGGAGAGAAAGAATAGCTCTTCCTCGATGGAATCTGGGAGCCTCGTTATTGATGAGACTATGGAGATCTCCACAAACAAGCACCGGGATAGGTCCCCCGGTAGCCACTCGCCTGGTCGCGGGGGGCATAAAAAGACTAAGCACACTGGCCACCCTCGAAAATCTTAAACCGCCGCATTCACTATACTGCAGTGGAATTGTAGAGGTATTGGGAATAAGTTACATAATATAGCAATCTTGCTTTCACTACACAGGCCAGACGTTGTTTGTTTACAGGAGACGCGCCTGGAGGATCATCCTGATCCTCCACAGTTCAGACACTACCACTCGTATAGAAGATATGAAGGTCACGGAGTTGCCATTTACACACACAAATCACACCCACAAACGGAAGTGATTCTAAATTCTACTCTGGAAGCGGTCGCGTGCAGAGTAAAATTTAATAACACGTATCTGTCTATTTGCTCTCTGTACTGTCCTCCACATGGCCCCATTGATAGTGATGCTTTAAATTCACTTGTGGAACATCTCCCTGGAAATAAGTTAGTGTTGGGCGACTTTAACACCCATCACTATCAATGGGGTAGCTTGAGGATTGATGGTCGTGGGGAGCAAGTAGCCGACCTAATACTACAGTCCAACCTCTGTCTTCTGAACGATGGTAGAGCGACTCATGTAGATGATCGTACTGGTAACTTTTCGGCCATTGACTTATCTTTGGCCTCCCCTGGTATACATCAAGATCTCTCATGGGACCCTTACGACGACTCCTTGGGAAGTGATCATTTACCCATCTGTCTTTCTTATACACGCGACATCATTTCGGACCCTCCACCTCCAAAATTTAACTATAAGAAAGCAGATTGGGGATCCTTCTCAAGGATCGCCAATTTAGATATATCTGGGGAGACCATAGATGTTAAGGTCGAAAATATAACCCAATCCATATTATATGCAGCTGAGGCTGCTATTCCCAAGACTTCTACAGTTCATGCGAAGCATAGAGCACATTGGTGGACGCCGGATTGCCGACAAGCATTAAGAAAACGCAATAGGAGATACAGGATTTTTGATAGTCAGCCCACTGAGGAAAATTTTATTGCATACAAACAGGCACGGGCTGAGGCAAGGAGAATGATAAGAAGGGCCAAACGTGACTCCTGGCGGTCCTTTGTGTCCACGGTGACTCGTACAACACCATTACGTAAAGTCTGGTCCCCCATAAGAATATTAAATAATAAAGGCCCATATTTCCCAATCACCACCTTGAAAGTCAATAATAACATCTATGACGAGCCCGTGGACGTTGCTAACATCCTCGCCAGGAGTTTTTCTCATGTAAGTAGCTCAGCCAATTATGACCCGCGTTTCCAACATCATAAACGCACGGCTGAGCTACAGATATTAGACTTTGCCACAGAAGACGTAAACTCCCCGTACAACCAAGAGTTTACGCTAGATGAACTGCTCCTTGCCCTTAAATCCTGTAAAGACACCAGCCCTGGACCAGACACCATCACGTACGGTATGATCCAGCATCTTAATCAGGACAACCTGATTAAGATGTTAGCATTAATACAATGAGATCTGGGAGTCTCGAACGTTCCCAAACTCATGGCACTTTGCGCACGTCATACCGATACCCAAAGAGGCTGGTCGTCTTATGAATCCCACTTCATTTCGTCCTATTGTGTTGACTTCTTGTCTATGTAAGGTCATGGAACGTATGGTTAACAATAGGCTTCTTTTTGTTTTAGAGTCGAAGAATTTGTTAAATGATCAACAATGTGGCTTCCGTAAATACAGAAGTTCACTAGATCATTTAATGAATTTGGAGCATTGTATTGCAGAGGCATTTGCCAATAAAGAATTCATGATAGGGGTGTTCTTGGACATCCATAAAGCCTATGACATGACATGGCGACACGGTATACTAATGAAGCTCTATGCTTATGGTTTAAGAGGAAATTTGCCTGTTTTTATTTCAAATTTCTTAAGGGACAGAACTTTCTCTGTCAAATTGCCCCGTAACGTAACATCGGATATATTTATCCAGGAAACGGGGTGCCGCAGGGAAGTGTGCTTAGTCCTTCCTTATTAAGTATTATGATCAATGATATTCTGTCATCAGCTCCCATCCCGAGGAATCTTAAATACTCACTCTACGCTGACGTTTGTGCAATATGGCACTCTTCCCGTAATGCACAATTTTCGGCTGGGCGGATTCAAGCAGCCCTTGACTCCGTCCACCAATGGGCCTTGCAGTGGGGATTTAAGTTTTCCGTCCGTAAGTGTGCCGCTATAGTTTTCACTAATCGTAACGTACCTAATTTGTGCTTAACTTTAGATAATCAGGCGGTACCTTTTCAAAATTCTGTAAAATTTTTAGGAATACATTTTGATCGTAGAATGAATTTTAAACTTCACGTTAATACTTTGCTTGCTCGTTGTGATAAACCGTTAAATGTTCTCAAGTACCTAGCGGGTACTACCTGGGGTGCCGACAGAAAATCTTTATTAATGGTGTATAAGTCCCTTATTCGATCGAAGCTAGACTATGGCGCACAGGTGTATGGCTCGGCATCCGATGCCACTCTGAAAGGATTGGATGTGTTGCAGAATAAATGTTTGCGAATGTGTCTTGGAGCTGTCCGGTGTACCCGTGTAGCTCGTATGGAAGTGGAGGCGAATGTGCCTCCCCTCCGTATTCGCCGTGACCACCTGGCATTTTCGTATGGACTACGAACATTAAGGAAAAGTAATATCGGCAATGTGGCCTGCACCCCCCTGCGTCAATACCACCACCTACTGCGGGGGGTGCGTCGGCCACTTGCCGCTCGCCTCCACTTACTGACTCAGGAGCTTGGTGTGGACCCCAGTGACTGTGACAAGTTGGTGCTTAAAAATATAGCGCCTTGGGAGCCACCCAGCTTTACAGTGGATGTATCATGGCTCCCAGCACCAAAGGCCAAGGCGCCGGAGGCGGAGGTCCACCACTTGTTTCGTAACATCATTGTTCGTCACTTGGGGTCCCATCAATTGTACACCGACAGCTCCAAGTCGAGTGAATGTGTGGGTGCAAGTGTGTGGTCGACTGAATGTGCCCTCAGGTATCGGTTGCCGACTCATACATCTGTGTTTACTTCAGAACTCTTTGCTATTGACAAAGCCATAGACTATGCTCTCAATTCTAGGCATGACTCATTTGTCATATTTTCAGATTCAAAATCAGCCCTTCAGGCAATTGCATCTTGTACTACGGACTCTCACGAGATCCAGGGCCGCATCGTTAATAAGTTGCATTCATGCAACAAGTCATTCACGCTGATCTGGGTGCCTGGTCATTGTCGTATCTACGGCAATGAGCAGGCTGACTTACTTGCAAAGTAGGCTGTAGAACTCGAGGAGACTTGGGACGTTCCTCGTGATCTACGGTCGAGTCTCTCTCTCGGAAAGAAATCAATAAATCTTCTGTGGCAAGGTCAGTGGACCAGACTAAATATTCCAACTTGTAAGCCGTACCTGGGCGACTGGGACACTGCCAACCGTCCCAGTCGCCTAGAAGAAAAAGTGTTGGCACGGTTACGGCTTAATGCCACCATTTTAACCCACATAAAACCATATATGGAAAGACGCTTCCCACCGCACTGTGACATCTGTAATGCGGTGTTATCTATCAGTTATATCATCCTGCGCTGTCGGCGATTTATTCGTGAATGCGCTTCACTTATAAATTACTGCGGCGCAGTAGACGTCCCCTTCACCCTTTCCACCATCCTGGGTGATGAGGACATTGTTATGACTGATAAATTGATGGCTTTCTTGAGAGAGACCGGACTGATCAGAGTGATGTGACTTTTTTACTGTGTGGTTATGGTTTTTATGAAGAGTAAATATGTATATATTGTAATATTAATTAGGGTTGACAGTTGACATATTTTAAATAGTTCCTCCTCCCACCGATCTATTTCTAATATTGATGTCCCCTACATTAAGCCAAGTTCCTCGCCTGACAGTCACCAACTGATGAGTGCAAGTGTGCAATATAGGAAGGTATTGGGCACTTGCAGTCGATGGTGGTCTGCTGGGCGAGGTTCTTCATTTTCTGTACAAATTATGTAAATACATTATATTATCTTGCTTAAGTTATTCTAATTAGGGACGACAGCTGACGTATATGGAAATGTTCCTGACTCGTCTGGTTCCCTTTCATATATTGATGTCCCCTAGATTAGGTTGTGCCTCGACTGACAGTCATCAGGTGATGAGTGCAGGTATGTAATGTAGAAAAGCATTACATATCTGCAGTCGATGGTGTTCTCTTGGTCGAGGTATTTTTACCATTAGTGTAGGTCTAGCTATTTGTCTCTGTAGGATTTAGTATAGGTTAGCCATTTGTCTGTTAGGTGATTAGTTTTAGGGTCTTTAGATTAGTTTGTCTTTATAATATAAGGTATAAAAATATAAAACCAAGAAAAAATTAAAAAAATAAAAATACAAAAAAAATTAAATAAGATTAAAATTATTATATATATATGTACGTTTGCATGAAAATGTGTCTGTATGTATGCATAGAAGCGTGTGTGTGTGTGTGTGTGTGTGTGTGTGTGTGTGTGTATATGTTTGTATATATATGTATATATGTTTAAATGTATATACATATATATAGAATTGGCCTTAATAACCAGGGGCTTCGGCCCCAATGGTTGATAGGCCGGGAAAAAAAAAAAAAAAAAAAAGTTAAGACTTAGCAGAGAGAGAGAGAGAGAGAGAGAGAGAGAGAGAGAGGCTGAATACAGATGAAAGTTTATAGTATGGAGGGAGGGAAGAAAATGACTGTGTGTGTGTGTGTGTGTGTGTGTGTGTGTGTGTGTTTCTGTGTATGAATATCACTGTGTGTGTGTGTGTGTGTGTGTGTGTGTGTGTGTGTGTTTCTATGTGTATGAATATCACTGTGTGTGTGTGTGTGTGTGTGTGTGTGTGTCTTTCTATGTGTATGAATATCACTGTGTGTGTGTGTGTGTGTGTGTGTGTGTGTGTGTGTGTGTGTGTCTTTCTATGTGTATGAATATCACTGTGTGTGTGTGTGTGTGTGTGTGTGTGTGTGTGTGTGTCTTTCTATGTGTATGAATATCACTGTGTGTGTGTGTGTGTGTGTGTGTGTGTGTGTGTGTGTGTGTGTGTGTGTGTGTGTGTCTTTCTATGTGTATGAATATCACTGTGTGTGTGTGTGTGTGTGTCTTTCTATGTGTATGAATATCACTGTGTGTGTGTGTGTGTGTGTGTGTGTGTGTGTGTGTGTGTGTGTGTGTGTGTGTGTGTGCGTGTGTGTGTGTCTTTCTATGTGTATGAATATCACTGTGTGTGTGTGTGTGTGTGTGTGTGTGTATGTGTGTCTTTCTATATGGATGTATATCACTGTGTGTGTGTGTGTGTGTGTGTGTGTGTGTGTGTGTGTGTGTGTGTGTACTGTACATATAAATAGTTGGATAAATGGATTCACAGTTCAGTCAAAGGCATCAATATTTATTTTCTTTACCTGACTGTTTACCTACGATCTATCCACCCAGTAGGTACCATCCACTCACCCGATCTAGTTATAGATCTGTTAGATAGATACATGTGGATACATGCGACAATAGATTAAGAGTTGGTTAAAAGGCATCAGTATTTGTTTTCTCTACCTGTCTGTCTGCCTACCTGTCTTTCTATCTAGTAGGTACCATCCTCTCGCCCGATGTAGTGATAGATTTATCACATACATAATTATAGATGGTTGCAAAAATAATTCTGGCGTTGACTAAAAGGCATCAATATTTATTTTGTTTACCTGCCTGTCTACCTACTGTATATCTACCTAGTAGGTACCATCCACTCATCGATTGAAATAATAGATTAATTAGATAAAATAGTTTCAAAGACATTAAAAGCTGATTAAACGGGATGGAAATTCCTTTTCTCTATCTGTCTGTCTACAGACCTATCTTTCTATCTAGTAGGTACCATCCACTCACCTAGCTATATTAGCATATAGCTAGTTGCAAGGGTAGATTCAAAGTTGATTACAAGACATCCATATTTATTGTCTCTACCTGTCTCTATACCTTCTATCTATCTATCTATCTAGGAGGTACCATCCACTCACCCGATGTAATGACATTTATTAGACATACAAATAGCTAGTTGCAAGAATAGATTCAAAGCTGATTAAAGAACATCCATATTTATTTGTTCTACCTGTCTCTATACCTTCTATCTATCTATCTATCTAGGAGGTACCATCCACTCACCCAATGCAGTGATACATTTATTAGACTGATTCTTATGATTAATTGCAGAAATAGATAAAAAGATGATGAAAAGGCATCAGTATTTATTTCCTCTACCAACTTTATCTGTGAGGCAGGCACCATCCACTCACCCGATAAAGTAACAGATTTATTAGACAGATACAAATAGATAGTTGCAAAAATAGATTAAAAGTTGATTAAAAGGCATCAGCATTTATTTGATCTACCTGTCTGTCTGCCTTTCTGTCTATCTATCATGTAGGTACCATCCACTCACCCGATGTAGTGATAGATTTATTTGATACGGTAGATAGGTAATGTTATAGCTGGCTGGAAAAATAGATTAAAAGCTGAGTAAAAGGCACCAGTATTTATTTTATCTACCTGTCTTTCTACCTTCCTATCTATCCAGCAGGTACCATCCACTCATCCGATGTAGTGACAGGAATTATTAGATACTGATATTTAGTTAAAAGAAAAAAAATTAAAAGATGATTAAAATACATTACAATTTTATCTCTACCTCTCAGTCGTCGTACAGTACCTATCTATCTATCTAGTACATACCATCCACTCATCCGATGTAGTGACAATTATTATATAGACATGTATGCATAGTCGCAAAAATAGACTAAAAGTTGATTAAAAGGCATCAATATTTATTTCCTCTACCACATGTATCTATCAAGTAGATGCAATCCACTCACCCGATGTAGTGACAGATTTACTATATATATATATATATATATATATATATATATATATATATATATATATATATATATATATATTTATATATATTTCCTCTACCACATGTATCTATCAAGTAGATGCAATCCACTCACCCGATGTAGTGACAGATTTACTATATATATATATATATATATATATATATATATATATATATATATATATATATATATATATATATATATATATATATATATATATATATGCAGAGACTTCACTTCACCGTGAAGATATGTATGCAAACAAACCACAGGAGAAATGAAAGGAGCGACATAAGAACATAAGAAGAGAGGATAACTGCAGTAGGCCGGTTGGCCCATGCTAGGCAGCTCCTAGAAGAGTAACTGAACTACTAGAATGAGATAAGGATAGCAAAGAAGAAGGCTCTCCCCCGCCCTCCAAACCCTCCAGCCGAACCCGGCAGGAAAAAGTCAGAAAGAACACCACGCCGTATAGAAAAACTGGCGTGGACATTTTACAGGAAAGTGTGAAAGGAGAATAGAGACTATCATAGTGTAACCTGAAAAGGAAAAATTATGAATTAGTATTGGTTATAAGATTTTCTTTATTCTATATCCACCCCTTATTAGTCATATGCTTATCTAGCCTATGCTTGAAACTCTCAATGAAAGAGGCAGCAACTACTTTACTAGGTAGCTTATTCCATTCGTCTACTACTCTATTACCAAACCAATTTCTACCGATTTCCTTATTGAAACGGAATTTTTCTAGTTTGAAACCATTATTTCTAGTTCTATCCTGTACGCTCACTTTAAGTACCTTGCTAATATCTCCCTTGTTTATACCCTTCATCCACTTAAACACCTCAATTAAGTCTCCCCTTACTCTACGCCTCTCTAGCGAATGCAGACTTAGTCTTTTCAGTCTGTCTTCATATGACAGGTTCCGGACGTCATGTACCATTTTAGTCATTCTCCTCTGTACATTTTCTAACGAATTAATATCCATTCTATAGTAAGGACACCAAAATTGTACTGCGTAGTCTAAATGTGGCCTTACTAATGCTAGATAAAGTTTCAGTATTACTTTAGATGATCTATTGCTCACGCTTCTCGAAATAAATCCTAGGACCCTATTTGCTTTATTTCTCGCATTAATACACTGTTGCCTTGGTTTAAGGTCGTTACTAATCATAACTCCTAGATCTCTCTCGCATTCCGATTTGCTGATTTCTTTGTTATCTAAGCTGTATTTAGTGTCTCCAATGGTCTTGCCTACGTTAAGTACTTTACATTTTTCAACGTTAAATTCCATTTGCCAAGTTTTAGACCATTTGGACAATGTATCGAGGTCTTTTTGTAAGTTATGGCAATCGTCAGTCGAGTTAATGATACGCCCTATTTTTGTATCGTCGGCAAATTTGTTGATGCTGCTATTGACTCCTAAGTCTAGATCATTTATATATATAATAAATAATAAGGGACCGAGTACTGAACCCTGTGGTACACCGCTAGTTACTAATCCCCAGTCCGACTTAGTTCCATTTATTAATACTCTCTGCTTTCGTCCTTTCAGCCAGGATTCTATCCATTTTAAGATATCGCCGTCTATACCGTGTGCTCGAACCTTTCTAACTAACCTTTCGTGTGGGACCCTATCAAAAGCTTTACTAAAGTCCAGATAAATAATATCGTAAGCTTTATCGCTATCTACTGCCTCATAGACCTCCGAGTAGAATGACAAGTTTGTGAGGCAGGATCGTCCTTACCTGAATCCGTGCTGACTTTCGTTTATAAGATTTTCTCCACCTGTCTGTCTACCTACTATCTATCTACCTAGTAGGTACCATCCACTCATCCGATGTAGTGATCGATTTACTTGAGTTACCGATAGGTAGTTCCAAAAATAGATTAAAAGATGATTAAAAGGCATTACTTTTTTTTCTCCCTACCTCTGTACGTACCTGTCCATTAGGCACCATCCACTCATCCGATGTAGTGACGGATTTTTTAGATACCTACTTTTACATAGTTGTAAAAATATATTAAAAGTTGATTAAACGGCATCAGTATTTATTTTCTGTTCCCTATCTGTCTATCTATCTACTAGGTACCATCCACTCAATCGATGTAGTGATGAATTTATTAGATACCTATTGATACTTGAAAAAAAAAAAGATAAAAAGTTGAGTAAAAGGCATCAGTATATATTTTCTGTACCTGTCTTTCTACCTTCCTATCTATCTATGTAGTAGGTACCATCCACTCATGCGATGTAGTGACAGATTTATTAGATAGATATATATGTATGGTCGCAGAAATAGATTATAAGTTTATTAAAAGGCATAAAAATTTATTTCCTCCTTATCTCTACGTACCTGTCTATCTGTCTGCCTACTACCATCCACTCACCTGATGTAGAGATAGATTTATTAGATATATAGTTATAGATAGTGGCAGAATTAGATTAAATGTTGATTAAAAGGCACCGGCATCAATATTTATTTTCTCTACCTGTCTGTCTGCCTACCTATCTACCTGTCTTGAAGGTACCATCCACTCACCCTATATAATGACAGATTTATTAGATAGATACCCATACCTGTAGTTAGATGCAAAAATAGATAAAAAGTTTATTAAAAGATATCGATATATATGTTCTCGACCTGTCTGTCTACTTACATATCCGTCTATCAAGTACATACCATCCACTCACCCGATGTAGTAACGGATTTATTAAGTACATATAGATAGATGCAGAAATAGATCAAAAGTTGTTTAAATGCTATTAATATTTATTTTCTCTACCTGGCTTCCTCCCTGTCTGTCTATCAAATAGGTACTATCCACTCACCTGATGTAGTGACAGATTTATTAAGTGGATAGCTATAAATATTTGCAAAAATAGATAAAAACTTGATTAAAAGGCATCACCATTTATCATATCTAAATGTCTACTTAATAATTTGTCTGTCCAATAGGGGGAGGCGCTGGCTGAATCGGTAGAGAGGCGGCCTGCCATCCTAATGGACCCAGGTTCGATTCCTGGCTGGGGCAGGGAACAGTTTAAGGATTTGAATTTCATGTAAAACAGACTTTACTGATCTACCAGAAGACCCGCCAACATGTTGTAAAAATACCCCCGCTAATACCAATTCACCAGTCCTGTATGAGACAGCCCTAGCATGTATTCAGTATGGACGGTGGGTGTTAGTGCCATAAAAATACCCCCGCTAATACCAATACACCAGTCCTGTATGAGACAGCCCTAGCATGTATTCAGTATGGACGGTGGGTGTTAGCGCCGAAGTGGTGACATGTAGAGGTGTATGGTATGTAGGAGGACTGCTGGGCCTTGGCAGCAGGATGTGTAGCCTATGCCATGAGTCGAGCACATAAAAAAAATAGACAGGAGGCGAGGGAACTGCTGGCATGACAAGGATATTTTAAAGATAGATTGATAGATTGATTGATGGGTAGATAAGTAGATAGATAGATAGATAGATATGGGAAGATATACAGATACTTGACAGATTAAGAGATAGATAGACGGACAGCTAGATAGATAGTCAACATTTATAATCGAAAGGAAGAAAAAAATTAGAATGGAAATTTTATAAGAAGGTAGGACTTAAATCCATAGATAGATAAATAGCTGCAGATAGATAGATAGATATTGTAGATATAGATTGATAGGTAGATAGATTAGATAGATAGATATAAAGCTGCAATAAATGGGGTGAGGGAGGTGGTGACGTGTGAGGGATAGATAGATACACAGATAGATAAATAGGTCCAGATAGATACACAGATAGATAAATAGGTCCAGATAGATACACAGATAGATAAATAGGTCCAGATAGATACACCGATAGATAAATAGGTCCAGATAGATACACAGATAGATAAATAGGTCCAGATAGATACACAGATAGATAAATAGGTCCAGATAGATACACAGATAGATAAATAGGTCCAGATAGATACACAGATAGATAAATAGCCCCAGATAGATACACAGATAGATAAATAGCCCCAGATAGATACACAGACAAGGGTGCAGATAGATAGATAGATAGATAAACTCAAGGAGGGGGAGGGAGCTGGTGACATGGATGGGAAATTTCAGTGGAAGGTAAGAAATAGATAGACTGATAGATAGATAGACAGATAGAGATAGATAGATAGATAGATAGATAGGTAGGTAGATAGAGATGTAGAGAAATAAATAGGTAGATAGATGGATAGGTAGATAGGTAGATAGATTGACATAGTAGACAGACAGACAGATAGATAGACAGCTAGGCAGATAGATAGGTAGATAAACATATAGACAGATAGGTAGGTAGGCAGGTAGATAGATAGTTGATAGATAGATAGATAGATAGACAGACAAAAAGACAGATATAAAGGTAGATAGGTAGGTAGACAGATAGATAGATAGACAGACAGACAGATAGATAGATAAATAGGTAGGTAGACAGACAGAGATAAGTAAATAGACAGAGGTAGATATATAGACAGGTAGATAGATAGATGGCTCCAAATAGGACGGTAGATAGACAGATAGATATAGATAGATAGGTAGATAGACGGATGGATAGATAAATGACTCCAAATAGATAGACGGAAGATAGAATGGTGTAAATAGATACACAGATAGATACAGATAGTTAGATAGGTAGATAGACAGATAGATAGATAAATGACTCCAAACAGATAGACGGAAGATAGAATGGTGCAAATAAATGCACAGATAGATAGGTAGATAGATAGATATAGGTTGATAGACAGATAAAGGTAGATATATAGATATTTAAAATGGTAGATAGACATAGATAGATAGATAGATAGATGACTCCAAATAGATAGACGGTGGATAGAATGGTGCAAACAGATACACAGATAGATAGAGGAAGATATATATATAGATAGATAGATAGACATGACTCCAAATAGATAGACGGTGGATAGAATGGTGCAGATAGATAGAGTCAGTACTTGTAATAAACAGGTGATGGGAGGCAAGGCAGGTGTGACATGTGATGGACACTTGAATGGAAAGCAAGAAATAGAGAGAGAGAGAGAGAGAGAGAGAGAGAGAGAGAGAGAAACTGTCTACCTACCTTCCTACTTACTTACCTACCTACCTACCTACCTACTTACCTACCTATCTTCCTACCTACCTACCTATCTTCCTACATACCTACCTACCTACTTACCTACCTACCTACCTATCTTCTTACCTACCTACCTACCTACTTACCCACCTACCTACTTACCTACTTACCTACCTTCCTACCTACCTACCTATCTTCCTACCTACCTACCTACCTACTTACCTACCTACCTACCTATCTTCTTACCTACCTACCTACCTACTTACCCACCTACCTACTTACCTACCTACCTACCTGCCTACCTACCCACCTACCTATCTACCTACCTACCTTTCTACCTAGTTACTACCTACCTACCTACCTACCTAACTTCTTACATACCTACCTACCTACCTACCTTTTTACCTACCTACCTACCTACCCTCCTACCTTCCTACCTGCCTACCTACCTACCTACCTACCTACCTACCTACCCTCCTACCTTCCTACCTGCCTACCTACCTACCTACCTACCTTCCTACCTGTGTCTATCTATCTATTTATATGTATCTGAATGTCTATATCTATCTACTTCTCTCTCTATGTATCTATCCGTCTATCTATCTATGTATCTATTAAGACTAGTAACCAAGGAGACTAGTATAAAAATAAGTATAACAAAATCAATTATGAGTTTTATTAAGTTGAAATGCAATTCGTCTTTGTATCTATCTATCTATCTGTCTATCTGTCTAGTAACCAAGGAGATTATAACAGGAAATATAAATATACAGTTACCTGAAAAAAAATACTTGTTTTGTATTGCTTTTTATTTGTCTGTCTGTCTATCTTCCTCTCTGTCTATCTATCTGCCTGTCTATCTGTCTAGTAACCAAGGAGATTCTACCACCTATACGTGAAAATAAATAGTAGGTGTTGTTTAAATTTGTCTGTCTATATCTACCTATCTCTCTTCAGACTAGTAACCAAGGAGACTCACACAACTGCCTTAGGTAACAGCATTAAGTATGGCAGTAATGTTTTAAAAGTAGCTCTATCTATCTGTTTATCTATCTATATCTATCTGTCTATCTGGTCCAGTTGTTAATAATGATAATAATAATAATAATAATAATTACAATAATGGTAATTTCAATACTACTACTACTACTACTACTAGTACTATAATACTACCACTACTACTGCTACCACTACTACTACTACCACCACCACCACCACCACCACCACCACTACTACTACTACTACTACTACTACTACTATATAATAATAATCCATCCATTCATCCATCATCCAATCCTGTCACCCAGTGAGGAGCATAGGAGCTCTGGGCTAGGCAGTTGGTCCTGACATTTAAGATGAGAGTGACCAGCCTCACTCATCCCTGAGTGGCATTACATGAGCAATAAACCCCAACCACCCCTTGGATTTTTTTTTTTTTATGTGTCCGACTCTGGGCATAGGCTTCACAGCCTGCTATCAAGGCCCAGCAGTCCTCCTACATACCATACACCTCTACATGTCACCACTTCGGCGCTAACACCCACCGTCCATATTGAATACATGCTAGGGCTGTCTCATACAGGACTGGTGTATTGGTATTAGCGGGGGTATTTTTATGGCACTAACACCCACCGTCCATATTGAATACATGCTAGGGCTGTCTCATACAGGACTGGTGTATTGGTATTAGCGGGGGTATTTTTATGGCACTAACACCCACCGTCCATACTGAATACATGCTAGGCCTGTCTCATACAGGACTGGTGTATTGGTATTAGCGGGGGTATTTTTATGGCACTAACACCCACCGTCCATACTGAATACATGCTAGGGCTGTCTCATACAGGACTGGTGTATTGGTATTAGCGGGGGTATTTTTATGGCACTAACACCCACCGTCCATATTGAATACATGCTAGGGCTGTCTCATACAGGACTGGTGTATTGGTATTAGCGAGGGTATTTTTACGACATGTTGGCGGGTCTTCTGGTAGATCAGTAAAGCCTGATATACTGAAATTCAAATCCTTAAACTGTTCCCTGCCCCAGCCGGGATTCGAACCTGGGTCCGCTAGGACTGCAGGCCACCTCTACCGATTGAGCCACCGCCTCCCCAGCTCAATCCGATTGGAGTGCCATAATTACCCACTAAACCACCAGGCGCCAAAATTTGGTTATATGGCTACCACCCAGCTTAGTAATGGTTTCCTGGTGTACAGGAAACCATCTGGCTTGTCACTCAGTGTAGAGTCACCCACAGGCAGAAGGAAGAGGAAAGACTGAAGGAAAGAAAGACAGAAGAGGAAGGAAGGAAGTGAGGAAAGGGCAGACACCCAAAGCAACACTACATACATCGAGTGAGTGGATGGTGAGTGCCCCCACCTACCACAAAGTAATAATAGTAATAACAATAATATAATAAAAATACTACTACTACTACTACTACTACAACTACTACTACTGCTATTATTACTACTACAGTACTTCTAGTAACAGTGGTAATAGTAGTAGTTGTTGTAGTAGTCATGGTAGTAGTAGTAGTAGCAATAGTTGTAATAGTAGCAGTAGTGGTAGTAGTAATAGTAGCAGTAGCAGTAGCAGAAGTAGTAGTAGTAATAGTAGTAGTAGTGGTGGTAGTAGTGGCAGTATTAGTAGTATTAGTATTAGTAATAGTAGCAGTAGTAGTGGTAGTAATAATAATGATAATAATAATAATAATAATAATAATAATAATAATAATAATAAAGGGCAGACACCAAAGCAGCACTACATTGAGTGAGTGGATGGTGCGAGCCCCCTCCTATCAAAAAGTAATAATAGTAATAAGTTAATAACAATAATATAATGTAATAAAAGTAATACAATAATATAATACAAATATTACTACTACTACTACTACTACTACTACTAACAGTAGTAATAGTAGTAGTTGTAGTAGTAGTCATGATAGCAGCAGTAGTAGTAGTAGTAGTAGTACTAGTTGTAGTAGCAGCAGCAGCAGCAGCAGCAGTAGCAGCAGTAGTAATCATCATCATCATCATTTCTTTATTTCGTAATACAGTATACATATACAGATTACATAATATTACATAACCCAGAAATTCCAGAGGCCTGTGTACAGTACAGAACATACTTAACAATAACATATCCTTCCGAAAGATGGAATTTGGTAATCACTGAAAAAGTTATATAGTGTACACAATATACTCACATATATACGTATAAATACATATACATATACAGTACACTCACATGCACATACTGTACATCAAAATAACAAATCACTGCTGCTCTCTTAGGGCAATACAAACTATAATTAATGTTATAAAAAGATTACAAATTAAGCTTTAAAACACAGGAAAGAATAAAAATAAGTAAACCATAATGCTAAGACAAAAAATATAAAGATAAAAAAAATCATTATAAATATCTGCAAATTATAAAAACAGAAAATCTACAGAACTAAATAAAAAATTATATAAGCATGTACTAAGAAATATGAAAAAAAAAAAGTTAAAATCTAATAAAATAATAATAAAAGGCCACATATGACTGTACATAAAAGTTACCAAAACTAAACAATCTAAATTATAAGCAATACTAAAAGTGAAACTAAAAAAAAATTATATAAAACAACTATACATATACAGTATACACACACACACACACACACACACACACACATATGCATACATATACACACACATTCATATACACATACATGTACACACACACACACACACACACACACATATATAAAATGTGGGATAAAAGTCATGCTAGAATTAAGCTAATAGCCATAAAACATACAAGGATTGCGTCTGTCCTCGTGCCTTTGTATCCAGTCAATCCGAGATCTCAGAATATCCAGCTCTTCATGAAAAATATTAACATTATATACATCTCTGAAGTATTTGAAAAGGTATTGCATAAAAAATCCCTCCTTGATAAGTGGGATATTAATGCTAAAGATAGGGTTTAGCAACCTGAACACTCTCTTACAGTACCTGGCTTGGACTAGTGCAGTGTGATGCCTGAGCAGCAGTTGATTACACCGAGCTGCCGTGATGTGACTGCTGGCAGTCATCGGTACTTCACATATACGCTTTAATGCTTTGCTAAAAGCAATCTCAAAAGCTTTAAAATTTTTTGAGTTAAAAGAAGAATCATGGTTCCATAATGGAAGTCCGTAGTCTGGTAAACAATAAGATTTAAAAAGAAATACAAATGTGTCCCTGTCAACGGCTTTAAAATCCCTAAAAATACTATTAAATGAGGCATAAAAATTATTAAGTCTAAAAATAATATCGTCATTGTCTTTAAAATTAAAACAGACATTATGTCCAAGATAATTACAAACCTTTACTACCTGCAGTGTATCACCGTTCAGCTCAATGCTCTCTGTTGTCTCATCCACTTTGTTACTAAAAATAACACACTTAGATTTTGTCCTGTTAACCGTAAGCAAGTGTTCATCTATACAGGCACAAAGTTTACTATATAAAGTGTCCATTTCTGCAGGTGTCTCTGCCAGTAGTACTAAGTCATCTGCATAAGCTAATATATTGCATCTGAGTTCTCCATAGCAGCATCCAACATCAGTGTCTGTTATCTCATTAATAATGCTGTCTATATAAAAATTAAATAAGAAAGGTGACAAAACTCCTCCTTGTCTCACACCTTTCTCTATAAAACAGTAATTACTAAAAGAATCTCGCCATTTAATATTAGCTTGCTGGTTTCTTAGGTAATGCAGAATCATTAGTACCACGTCAACTGGCAGAGAACACCGTAGCAACTTCTTACCTAAAATAAAGTGGTCTACCCTATCAAAAGCTTTACTTAAATCAATGAATGTGGCTAGGCCTGATCTCTTGTACCTAGAGTATCGCTTCATAATTTCTTTTTAAAATAAAACAAGCATCAGTGGTTGATGAGCCAGATTTAAAACCAAACTGTCTATAATTTAAAACGAGCTTCTCGGATACGATATCTAAAATAAATAATTCAAAAATCTTTAAAAGGCATGATGACTGCATTACTGGTCGATAGTTAGATGAATCTGTTACATTCTTTTTAGTATCTTTTAATACAGGGGTGATGGTACCCTTCAGTAAATTCCCAGGGAGGTAACAATGAGCAAAGCACGTATTATAAAAACGGGCAAGATAACATAAAAAATACTCTGAGGCGTTCCTTAAAAATAGTGAATTAACCTGGTCTTGACCTTGTCCAGCGTTGAGGCGGTGTATTAGCTTTCTTAGAGTTATGCTGGAGATTGTCAAACACATCTTTCTCTCGTGAGGCCAGGCTCTTCTTATCTCGTTACAAATATCCACCTCCGCATCCGCAACACTATGAGGCTGATTACGTAAGAATTTCTCATAAAAAACTTGATTTATTTCCAAGTCACCATTGTGACCATCGATAACATTTGAGAGTTTGTTAATACATTTCTTTTTCTTAACTTCACTCCAAAAGTGAATTTTATTTTTGTTATAGAATCTGTCCACAATAGACCGGCAGATTTCACTGTGTTCATTCTTTTTACATTCATTGAGGACTCGCTTAAACTCTTTTCTGGAACTTAGCATCTCTTCATGTAGAGTTGTACCTCTTAATCTGCCATGCCTTACCCAGTCAAGATATTTTATTCTGGCAACACTGTGTTTGTCCTTGACACAACGATTCCACCCTGGGATTACATTAAATTTGTTTTTCTTAATACATCGTCTCATATATTTTTGGCTAGAGATCTGGATGCTATTCGTGATGATTTCATACAGTTCATCAATCAATTTAAGATGCCCTGGGTCACGGCAACCTGTTCTACAGCAGTCATGTATGGGTAGAGAGTAATAATCATGTAGATAGGCATCAACTGACTGACTAATGTCACAAATTTCGTGATCTTTAAGTGTATCCCACTTAATAGATAACTGTGTTTTATTACTGGAGTATATGTGAGAATGAATTGCCGACAAACCTCCGGTCAAACTAACTGTGGCTTCCAGTGGTAAATGATCAGAGCCAATAATGCTTTGCCGTATGCCCATATTCTCTATCTTTATACAGTTATGCTCATTGCCCAAAACATGATCTAGCCATTTAGACACAGAGTTGCCGTAGCCTATGAACGTGTAAGAATTACTGTCAAGGTTGTCCACATCAAAGCATCGTAAGGAATTTCTGTTCATAAAATCAGAAAGATTTCTCTAAGCTCTTCCATAAAAAGGGTCAGCATTAAAATCACCAATTAAAAACACACAGTCATAATTCAAAGCATCAAGGAAATGATCCAGCCTGGAGAGTGATTCAAGATAGTTATTTAAAGTTGTAGCTTCCCATACATCACTCTTCAAGTAAACATTAATAAAAACAATAGTAAAACCAAAAATATTAACACTAAAAACCATAAAATTCTTCTCTAATATTATTTCATTAATTTTTAAATGTACATCTTTTTTCCATAGGATGGCCATACCTCCTTCTGGCCTGCCCCCCGTGCTGGTTAAGGCCTTATCGGAGAATGT
>NW_027642675.1:7500-15000 GCF_032717465.1 Coenobita brevimanus | reverse complement strand
GCATTTTGCCCACTACATACCATCCACTCACCCGATGTAGTGATAGATTTATTGGACAGATAGGCAGGTGGAAGAGAAGGCTAGATAGATTAATTTTGAAATTGTAAAAAAAATATATATATATTTTTTCCTTTCAGTCTGTCGTAGCTACCATCCACTCACCTGATGTAGTGATAGATTTATCGGATAGATAGACGCAAAAATAGATCAACCTTCAATCTGATGAGTAAGAATGATTTGAGTTTTCTTTGTCCATCCATGTCTATCTGTCTATCTATCTGTCTATCTATCTGATGTAATGATAGATTTATTGGATAGACAGATATGTAAAAATATATTAAAAGACAGCAATATTTTTTTCTTTATGTCTGTCTGTCTGTCTATTTAGTACGTACCATCCACACACCTGATGTAGCGATATATGAATTGGATAGATTAATAGACCCAAAAATAGGTTAAAACATGATAAATAGCAATTCTCTATCTATCTATTTGTCTGTCTATCTGTCTATCTAGTACGTACTATCCATTCACTTAATGTAGTGATAGATTTACTGGATAGATAAATATATAGACAGATAAATACATAAATACACTTTTTCAATAAATTCTCGATAAAAATGGATCTCTGGCTGTCTGCCTGTCTGTCCATCCATCTCTAGTACGTACCATCCACTCACCTGATGTAGTGATATTTTTTGGATAGACAGGTAGGTAGATGCAAAAATAGATAGATTGCTTTTGAATTTGTTGAATTAATGATGTCGATTTTTTCACTATCTATGTCTGTCTATCTAGTACATACCATCCACTCACCTGATAAAGTTATAGATTTATTGCATAGATAAATAGATGTAGTATGTAGATAGACAGGTAAATAGATAGACAGGTGCACTTGATGGATATATAGATATCCACTAACACCAGTACGTACCATCCACTCACCTGATGTAGTGATAGATTTATTGGATAGATAGATATATAGATAGATGCAAAAATGGATTAAAGGTATCAATATTTTTCTCTATCTACTACGTGCTATCCACTCACCGGATGTAGTGATAGATTTATTATATAGATAGATAGATGCAAAATAGATAAAAGGCCTCAACATTATTTCCTGTATCAGTCTATAAGCATGTCTATCTATCCAGTACATACCATCCACTTACTTGCTGTAGTGATAGATTTACTGGGTAGATAGATAGATGCTAAAGTATATTAAAGACATCAGTATTTTTCTTTGTCCAACTAGTATATACCATCCACTCACCTGATGTAACTATAGCTTTATTGGATAGAGAGATGCAAAACCAGATTAAAAGACATCAGTAGTTCTCTCTCTTTCTCTCTCTCTCTGGTACATACCATCCACTCACCTGATGTAGTGGTAGATATATTGGATAGATGGACAGACACATACATACATAAATAGGTCAACTCGATAACGTGAATGTTTTGACACTGATTCTCTCTCTCTGGTACATACCATCCACTCACCTGATGTAGTGGTAGATATATTGGATAGATGGACAGACACATACATACATAAATAGGTCAACTCGATAACGTGAATGTTTTGACACTGATTCTCTCTCTCTGGTTCATACCATCCACTCACCTGATGTAGTGGTAGATATATTGGATAGATGGACAGACACATACATACATAAATAGGTCAACTCGATAACGTGAATGTTTTGACACTGATTCTCTCTCTCTGGTACATACCATCCACTCACCTGATGTAGTGGTAGATATATTGGATAGATGGACAGACACATACATACATAAATAGGTCAACTCGATAACGTGAATGTTTTGACACTGATTCTCTCTCTCTGGTACATACCATCCACTCACCTGATGTAGTGGTAGATATATTGGATAGATGGACAGACACATACATACATAAATAGGTCAACTCGATAACGTGAATGTTTTGACACTGATTCTCTCTCTCTGGTACATACAATCCACTCACCTGATGTAGTGGTAGATATATTGGATAGATGGACAGACACATACATACATAAATAGGTCAACTCGATAACGTGAATGTTTTGACACTGATTCTTTCTCTCCGTCTATCCGTGTATCTATCAGTCTGTCTAGTACGTACCATCCACTCACGTTATGTAGCGATATCCGTATTTGATTGACAGAAAGACAGAGCCAAATAGAAAGGTGGGTAGACAGACAGACAGATAGACCAGGCTAGAAATAATAATAATAATAATAATAATAATCATAATAACCAGAGGCCACCCAAGGGGGGAATCACACCAGCCGATACATGTCTAGCGCGGCTCGGAATATGACCTTGACCTTGACCTACCTTCACCAGTTTCGAACTTGTAGATTTTCATCCCTACTACACACGTGTCAAATTTTGTGATGATATCTTGAGCGGTTGCGAAGTTATCGTAGTAAAAGACACACAGACGTACACACAGACAGACAAATTGAAAACAATACCAGCTTGGCCATCGCGGCTGGTAATGGTAATAGTAATCATCATCATCATCATCTGACCCTGTTTCATCCCTGAGTGGCATTACGTGAGCAATAAACCCCAACCATCCCTTGGATATAAACCTTCACCGGCTCAATCCCATTGGAGCGCCTTAATTACCCACTAAACCACCAGGCGCCATAATTTGGTTATATGGTTACCACCCAGCGTAGTAAATGGTTTCCTGGTGTACAGGAAACCATTTGGCTTGTCACTCAGTGTAGAGTCACCCACAGGCAGAAGAAAGGGGAAAGAATGAAGGAAAGAAAGACAGAAGAGGGAGTGTAGAGTCACCCATAGGCAGAAGGACAAGGAAAGAATGAAGGAAAGAAAGACAGAAGAGGATGGAAGGAAAGAAGGATGGAGGAGAGGAAAGGGCAGACACCCGAGAGCAGCACTACATCGAGTGAGTGGATGGTGAGCGCCCCCACCTACCACATAATATAATAATATAATAATGATACACTATTTTTTCGCTATTGATAGATGTGTGGGTAGATAAACAAATACATCCATACACAGACTGATAGATTATACGCAGTTGCACCGTAGATGCATCACATGTCCAGTAGTAGTAGTAGTAGTAATAGTAGTTGTAGTAGTATTTTTGTAATGATGATGATGATGATTAGTGCTATTATCATTATTATTATTATTATTGTTGTTTTGTTAATATTATTATTATTATTATTACCGGTATTATTATTATATAGTTATTGTTATTATTTTAATATTATTAATATTAATATTATTACTACCGGTATTAAGAACTCCATATATATATATATATATATATATATATAAATATATATATAAATATATATATATACTGGGGGGGTAAGATGTAGAAGGCTGGCATTGCAACACCGTTCGGGATAGAGCCGTGACATTTTCAGCAGTGATGTATCTTGCTTGTATACCGGTACTTCTTTTGGCACATTTCCCCCCTAGCACTAGCGCCTCTGTGTTATTTTTTTTTCATTTTTGCCCTCCTGTGCAGCCAAACTACTGACTTGCTGGCTTTGTAAACGTTGCTGTATGTAGCCGTCGGCATAGGCTATACTAGTGCACCTGGGTATACTGGTGCACCTGGGTATACTGGTGCACCTGGGTATACTAGTGTATACTACTGTAGTGCACCTGGGTATACTAGTGCACCTGGGTATACTGGTGTATACTACTGTAGTGCACCTGGGTATACTAGTGCACCTGGGTATACTAGTGTATACTACTGTAGTGCACCTGGTTATACTGGTGCACCTGGGTATACTAGTGCACCTGGGTATACTAGTGTATACTACTGTAGTGCACCTGGGTATACTAGTGCACCTGGGTATACTGGTGTATACTACTGTAGTGCACCTGGGTATACTAGTGCACCTGGGTATACTAGTGTATACTACTGTAGTGCACCTGGTTATACTGGTGCACCTGGGTATACTAGTGCACCTGGGTATACTAGTGTATACTACTGTAGTGCACCTGGGTATACTAGTGCACCTGGGTATACTGGTGCACCTGGGTATACTGGTGCACCTGGGTATACTAGTGCACCTGGGTATACTAGTGCACCTGGGTATACTGGTGCACCTGGGTATACTAGTGTATACTACTGTAGTGCACCTGGGTATACTGGTGCACCTGGGTATACTAGTGCACCTGGGTATACTGGTGCACCTGGTATACTGGTGCACCTGGTATACTGGTGCACCTGGGTATACTGGTGCACCTGGTATACTGGTGCACCTGGGTATACTGGTGCACCTGGTATACTGGTACACCTGGGTATACTGGTGCACCTGGTATACTGGTGCACCTGGTATACTGGTGCACCTGGGTATACTGGTGCACCTGGTATACTGGTGCACCTGGGTATACTGGTGCACCTGGTATACTGGTGCACCTGGTATACTGGTGCACCTGGTATACTGGTGCACCTGGGTATACTGGTGCACCTGGTATACTGGTGCACCTGGGTATACTAGTGCACCTGGGTATACTGGTGCACCTGGGTATACTGGTGCACCTGGGTATACTGGTGCACCTGGTATACTGGTGCACCTGGGTATACTGGTGCACCTGGGTATACTAGTGCACCTGGGTATACTGGTGCACCTGGGTATACTGGTGCACCTGGGTATACTGGTGCACCTGGTATACTGGTGCACCTGGGTATACTGGTGCACCTGGGTATACTGGTGCACCTGGGTATACTAGTGCACCTGGGTATACTAGTGCACCTGGGTATACTAGTGCACCTGGGTATACTAGTGCACCTGGGTATACTAGTGCACCTGGGTATTGATACTGAGATCCAATAAATACTTTTTGAGGTATTGAGGAAAATCAAAATGGCCGCCTCATGCCTGAAAGTGCTTAACCGGAAAGTATTTGGCCGATTTTGACCTAACTCGGTGGACATGTCGTGGGTCAGGAGTGAACAGGATTTGCACAGTATGAATGACCTTGACCCTGATCTCTAGGTCACAGGTCCCACCCAAAGTGCCTTAATAACAGGTGTACAGTGATGACAAAAGTATTGTATCTGAAATGTGGAGTTCTTGGAATATGGCGTCAACAACGGCAGAATTATTATTATTATTATTATTATTATTATTACTATTATTATTATTATTATTATTATTATTATTACTATTATTATTATTATTATTATTATTATTACGATTATTATTATTATTTAGTATTATTTTTGTTATTATTATTATTATTATTATTAGCGTTGTAAAGGGTTCCCTAGGTAACAGGAAACCATTAGGCTTGTCACTCAGTGTAGAGTTACCTAAAGAATAGCACTACAAGTCACTTCACTCATATACACTCTTCTAGTCAGTCTCTTATTCTCCAGCTCTCCATTCCATCCCTCCACCTCGTCCTTGGTCTCCCTCTCCTTCTCTCCCCCTCCACCTCACTCACATACACTCTCCTAGTCAGTCTCTCATTTTCCATCTTTCCACTCCATCCCTCCACCTCTTCCTTGGTCCCTCCCTCCCTCTCTCCCTCCACCTCACTCATACACACTCTCCTAGTCAGTCTCTCATCCTCCATCCTCTCCACCTGGCCAAACCATCTCAGTGTATTTCTCTTAACACTTTCAGTTACATCCACAGCAACACAACACTCCTTTACTTCCTCATTTGTCTGTCTGTCTCTCCATGTGTGTGTCTGTCTCTCCATGTGTGTGTCTGTCTCTCCATGTGTGTGTCTGTCTCTCCATGTGTCTGTCTGTCTCTCCATGTGTGTGTCTGTCTCTCCATGTGTGTGTCTGTCTCTCCATGTGTGTGTCTGTCTCTCCATGTGTGTGTCTGTCTCTCCATGTGTGTGTCTGTCTCTCCATGTGTCTGTCTGTCTCTCCATGTGTGTGTCTGTCTGTCTCTCCATGTGTGTGTCTGTCTCTCCATGTGTGTGTCTGTCTCTCCATGTGTGTGTCTGTCTCTCCATGTGTCTGTCTGTCTCTCCATGTGTGTGTCTGTCTCTCCATGTGTGTGTCTGTCTCTCCATGTGTGAGTCTGTCTCTGCATGTGTCTGTCTGTCTCTCCATGTGTCTGTCTGTCTCTCCATGTGTCTGTCTGTCTCTCCATGTGTGTGTCTGTCTCTCCATGTGTGTGTCTGTCTCTCCATGTGTGTGTCTGTCTCTGCATGTGTGTGTCTGTCTCTGCATGTGTGTGTCTGTCTCTGCATGTGTGTGTCTGTCTCTGCATGTGTGTGTCTGTCTCTGCATGTGTGTGTCTGTCTCTGCATGTGTGTGTCTGTCTCTGCATGTGTGTGTCTGTCTCTGCATGTGTGTGTCTGTCTCTGCATGTGTGTGTCTGTCTCTGCATGTGTGTGTCTGTCTCTGCATGTGTGTGTCTGTCTCTGCATGTGTGTGTCTGTCTCTCCATGTGTGTGTCTGTCTCTGCATGTGTGTGTCTGTCTCTGCATGTGTGTGTGTGTCTGTCTCTGCATGTGTGTGTGTGTCTGTCTCTGCATGTGTCTGTCTGTCTCTCCATGTGTCTGTCTGTCTCTCCATGTGTCTGACTGTCTCTCCATGTGTGTGTCTGTCTCTGCATGTGTGTGTCTGTCTCTGCATGTGTCTGTCTGTCTCTGCATGTGTCTGTCTGTCTCTGCATGTGTCTGTCTGTCTCTGCATGTGTCTGTCTGTCTCTCCATGTGTCTGTCTGTCTCTCCATGTGTCTGTCTGTCTCTCCATGTGTCTGTCTGTCTCTCCGCGTCAATGTTTTGCTCAGAAAATATATTGAGTGAGAGAGAGAGAGAGAGATGCCGACCTCAAAATCAGGGAAAAACCGGTAAGGGACATATCTTAAGTATCCTTCCTTGTGGTGGGGAGATTATTGTGGTAGTTGTGGTGGTGGTGGTGGTGGTTGTGGTGATGGTGGTGGTTGTGGTGGTGGTGGTGGTTGTGGTGGTGGTGGTGATAATGATGACTTGGCGCAGCAGTGATGATGCAAATGAGAAAAGGCGATTAACACGTGTGTGTGTGTGTGTGTGTGTGTGTGTGTGTGTGTGTGTGTGTGTGTGTGTGTGTGTGTATCTGTATGTGTATGTCTGTGTATGTATGTGTATCTGTATGTGTATATATGTGTGTGTATGTGTATGTATGTATGTGTGTGTGTGTGTGTGTGTGTGTGTTTGTATGTATGTACAGTATGTATGTATGTATGTATGTACAGTATGTATGTATGTGTGTGTATGTATGTATGTGTGTGTGTGTGTGTGTGTGTATCTGTATCTGTATGTATGTGTATGTATATATGTATGTATGTGTATGTGTGTGTACGTATGTATGTGTGTGTATGTATGTATGTATGTATGTATGTGTGTGTATGTATGTATGTGTGTGTGTGTGTGTGTGTGTGTGTGTGTGTATCTGTATCTGTATGTATGTGTATGTATATATGTATGTATGTGTATGTGTGTGTACGTATGTATGTGCGTGTGTGTATCTGTATGTATGTATGTGTATGTGT
>NW_027642675.1:0-5000 GCF_032717465.1 Coenobita brevimanus | reverse complement strand
TGTAGTGAGGCAGGGAGAGGGAGAGAGAGAGAGAGAGAGAGAGAGAGAAAGGGAAGGATGAGAGAGACTGGAGATGCATTTAGAGATATGTAGGTTTGACGTCACACTGGCTTTGGAGTAATTCCCCTTCCTTTCCCCTCCCCTCCCCTCCCCTCCCCTCCTTTCTTCTTCTTCTCTCCTTTCCCCTCTCCTCTCCTCTCCTTTCCTCTTCTCTCCCTTCCCCTCCCCTCCGCTCTCCTCCTCTCCCTCCTGTATTTTTGCGACGCATATTACTTCTCTCTCTCTCTCTCTCTTCCTTTCTTCCTTCTTCCCTTCACTATTTTCTTCCGTCATTCTTCCCTTCCTTCTCTCTTTCCTTCCTTCCTCCCTCCCTCCCTTCCTTCCATAGTTCTCAATGTTTCGGCTCTAAATCCTTTCCATGCACTTCTTCGTGACTAGCATCATATTCTAGTGTTAATCTGTTGATCCGACTCAGCATTCAAGATGGAGAGATGGTGATGTTAGGCCAAGTTAGTGTGTGTGTGTGTGTGTGTGTGTGTGTGTGTGTGTGTGTGTGGCTGTAGAAATGTATATTTGGATGTGTATATATTCGTGTGTGTATCTTATTACCATCCCCCATACACTCCACATGCCCAAACCACCTCAGTCTACCCCTCCTCATCACAACACCAGTGCACTCCAGTCCCATCCTTCCTCTCAGCTCTTCCATCGTAAACCCAGCCTCCGCCCCCCTCCCCCAGGCCTTGCACTCAGGGACGCACTACACAGCCACCTAATCATTGTCATTTTCGTGCGTTTGAGTCTGCGAATATCCTCTTTTTTTACTGCCCAGGTCTCACTGCCAAACAGCATTACACCTCTAACACGCTGCATATAAAGACCCCTTAGCACGGAGGGAGAGCCCTCTCCATGTTAGGAGGGGCAACAGCTCCCTGAACTTCTTCTAACCTCTCCTCACTCTAGCCACAGAGCTAGCTTCTGCCCCACCTCCAGCACAAATAACAAACTCTTCCACACACTCAAGAGACTCACCAGCAGGATCAGTCCTTTCATGCCTGACAGTCCCCACCTGCCCTCCCCGACACACCGCACACATGAAATCAGTATTATCTTGCAGTCTACCTCTAATACCACTACATCTGTTATGCACCCATTTATCACAAACACTGCATTATCTTGCAGTCTACCTCTAATACCACAACATCTGTTATGCACCCATTTATCACAAACACTGCATTATCTTGCAGTCTACCTCTAATACCACTACATCTGTTATGCACCCATTTATCACAAACACTGCATTATCTTGCAGTCTACCTCTAATACCACTACATCTCTTATGCACCCACTTATCACAAACACTGCATTATCTCGCAGTCTACCTCTAATACCACTACATCTCTTATGCACCCACTTATCACTAACACTGCACAATATAGAATTACTTCCCACGCCCATGTGTCAAATCGCACATGGCCACTCTCCCTCTTCCTTTACAGTACCGCTACCAGCCATAGATACCATCACTTTTGTATTATCTGCATTTACTCTTAAGCCCTTGTGCCTCATACCTTGTCTCCACTTCCTAAATCTTTCCTCCTCCTCCCTTTCGTTCTCTGCAATCAGCACAAAATCATCAACACACAACATCTCCCACGGGAGTCCCTTTCTGAAGTCACGTGAGAGGGCTTCAAGTGCCATGACAAACAACAAGGGGCTCAGGACTGACCCCTGATGCACACCATCATTCACTGGAAACTCATCACTCATATCTCCATTCACCTTTACCTGGGTGTGAGCACCCACATACATAGCCATAACCACCCTAACCAGCCACTTCTACATCCCAGGCTTTCTCATTGCCCACTTCACCACCTCCCTAGAGGATCCAAACATTTGCTATTATTATTATTATTATTATCATCATCATTATTATTATTATTATCTGTGGCACCGCATGAAGGGGACCCAAGGAAAGGCTAATGTTTGCTTCCATATTTAATGACTGTATGTGCTGGAGGTGTGGCGTGACTGGCAGTGTGTGTGTGTGTGTGTGTGTGTGTGTGTGTGTGTGTGTGTGTGTGTGTGTGTGAGAGAGAGAGTTTGTATATGTCTGTCTTGCTGTGTGTGTGTGTGTGTGTGTGAGAGAGAGAGAGAGAGAGAGAGAGAGAGAGAGAGATGGCTAGTGAGAAGTAGATAGACTGATAAATAGACATATTGATAGAGAGAGAGAGAGAGAGAGAGAGAGAGAGAGAAAGGGAAGGATGGGAGAGACTGGAGATGCATTTAGAGATATGTAGGTTTGACGTCACACTGGCTTTGGAGTAATTCCCCTTCCTTTCCCCTCCCCTCCCCTCCCCTCCCCTCCTTTCTTCTTCTTCTCTCCTTTCCCCTCTCCTCTCCTCTCCTTTCCTCTTCTCTCCCTTCCCCTCCCCTCCGCTCTCCTCCTCTCCCTCCTGTATTTTTGCGACGCATATTACTTCTCTCTCTCTCTCTCTCTCTCTCTCTCTCTCTCTTCCTTTCTTCCTTCTTCCCTTCACTATTTTCTTCCGTCATTCCTTCCTTCCTTCTCTCTTTCCTTCCTTCCTCCCTCCCTCCCTTCCTTCCTTCCATAGTTCTCAATGTTTCGGCTCTAAATCCTTTCCATGCACTTCTTCGTGACTAGCATCATATTCTAGTGTTAATCTGTTGATCCGACTCAGCATTCAAGATGGAGAGATGGTGATGTTAGGCCAAGTTAGTGTGTGTGTGTGTGTGTGTGTGTGTGTGTGTGTGTGTGTGTGTGTGTGTGTGTGTGTGTGTGTGTGTGTGTGTGTGTGTGTGTGTGTGTGTGTGTGTGTGTGTGTGGCTGTAGAAATGTATATTTGGATGTGTATATATTCCTGTGTGTATCTTATTACCATCCCCATACACTCACAACATGCCCAAACCACCTCAGTCTACCCCTCCTCATCACAACACCAGTGCACTCCAGTCCCATCCTTCCTCTCAGCTCTTCCATCGTAAACCCAGCCTCCGCCCCCCTCCCCCTCAGGCCTTGCACTCAGGGACGCACTACACAGCCACCTAATCATTGTCATTTTCTGGTGCGTTTGAGATCTGCGAATATCCTCTTTTTTACTGCCCAGGTCTCACTGCCAAACAGCATTTCACCTCCCTAAACACAAGCATATAAAGACCCCTTCAGCACGGAGGAGAGCCCTCTCTCCATGTTAGGAGGGGCAACAGCTCCCTGAACTTCTAACCTCTCCTCACTCTAGCCACAGAGGCTAGCTCCTGCCCCCACCTCCAGTACAAATAACAAACTCTTCTCCACACACTCAATAGACTCACCAGCAGGATCAGTCCTTTTCCAGTGCCTGACAGTCCCCACCTGCCCTCCCCTGACACACCGCACACATGTGAAATCAGTATTATCTTGCAGTCTACCTCTAATACCACTACATCTGTTATGTACCCATTTATCACAAACACTGCATTATCTTGCAGTCTACCTCTAATACCACAACATCTGTTATGCACCCATTTATCACAAACACTGCATTATCTTGCAGTCTACCTCTAATACCACTACATCTGTTATGCAACCCATTTATCACTGACACTGCATTATCTCATGCAGTCTACACCTCTAATACCACTACATCTCTTATGCACCCACTTATGCACAAACACTGCATTATCTCGCAGTCTACCTCTAATACCACTACATCTCTCTTATGCACCCACTTATCACTGACACTGCACAATATAGAAGTACTTCCCCGCCCATGTGTCCAAATCGCACATGGCCACTCTCCTCTCTTTACAGTACCGCCACCAGCCATAGATACCATCACTTTTGTTTTATCTGCATTTACTCTTAAGCCCTTGTGCCTCATACCTTGTCTCCACTTCCTAAATCTTTCCTCCTCCTCCCTTTCTGTTCTCTGCTTAAATCAGCAACAAAATCATCAACACAACATCTCCCACGGGAAAGTCCCTTTCTGAAGTCACGTGAGAGGGCTTCAAAGTGCTACCATGACAAACAACAAGAGGCTTCCAAGACTGACCCTTGATGCACACCATCATTCACTGGAAACTCATCACTCAGATCTCCATTCTACCTTTACCTGGGTGTGAGCACCCACATACATAACCATAAATCCACCCTAACCTAAGCCACTTCTACATCCCAGGCTTTCTCATTGCCCACTTCACCACCTCCCTAGAGGAGTGTGTGTTAATATTACCTAAATTACTGCTGTTCACAGGAGCCAAACATTTGTTATTATTATTATTATTATTATTATTATCATCATTATTATTATCATCATTATTATTATTATTATTATTATTATTATTATCTGTGGCACCGCATGAAGGGGACCCAAGGAAAGGCTAATGTTTGCTTCCATGTTTACTGACTGTATGTGCTGGAGGTGCGGCGTGACTGGCAGTGTGTGTGTGTGTGTGTGTGTGTGTGTGTGTGAGAGAGAGAGAGAGAGAGAGAGAGAGTTTGTATATGTCTGTCTTGCTGTGTGTGTGTGTGTGTGTGTGTGTGTGTGTGTGAGAGAGAGAGAGAGAGCTTGTATTTGTATATGTCTGTTTGTGTTGCTGTGTGTGTGTGTGTGTGTGTGTGTGTGTGTGTCTGAGTTTGTATATGTCTGTGTTGGTGTGTGTGTGTGTGTGTGTGTGTGTGTGTGTGTGTGTGTGAGAGAGAGTTTGTATATGTCTGTGTTGCTGTGTGTGTGTGTGTGTGTGTGTGTGTGTGTGTGTGTGTGTGTGTGTGTGTGTGTGAGAGAGAGAGAGAGAGAGAGAGAGAGAGAGCGTGTATTTGTATATGTCTGTTTGTGTTGGTGTGTGTGTGTGTGTGTGTGTGTGTGTGTGTGTGTGTGTGTGTGTGTGTGTGTGTGCGCTTGTATATACCGGTATCTGTATGACTGTGGATGTGTATGTATGTATGTGTTTCTATGTACGTGTATGTATGTATATGTATGTATGTATGTTGTGTATGTATG
>NW_027642674.1:167500-213764 GCF_032717465.1 Coenobita brevimanus | reverse complement strand
CTGCCCTTTTCTGCCAATGACCCATGTGAAGTAAGCAGCAAAAGGAAGAAAATCTGGGTCAAGTTACCCTGAAAAAAAGTAGTATAATGCAGGATAGTATGATATTCTAGGAAGTTGTGGACAGTTGAGAGTTGTTTGTGAATTGCAATAAAGGGACAGGCAGACAGACAGACAGATAGAGGACAGACAGATGCAGAGAACGGAGACACGATAGGGGAGAAGAATCCTGACGTTATTATGAGTGTAGTTGACTTCATAGCATACTACATTATATTTGTGCCCTAACTTTAGTAGCATGTTTATGTATAACCAAGGTTCGTTGACAAGTAGTGAACACACACAAGCACACACACACACACACACACACACACACACACACACACACACACACACACACACACACACACACACACACACTGCGACCACATCAAACCATACACCCCCCCACCCCACCAACACACAACACATCCATTCACACACACACACACACACACACACACACACACACACACACACACACACACTGCAACCACATCAAACCATACACCTCCCCCACCCCACCTACACACAACACATCCATTCACACACACACACACACACACACACACACACACTGCAACCACATCAAACCATACACCTCCCCCACCCCACCTACACACAACACACACACACACACACACACACACACACACACACACACACACACACGTATTCTGTTATGGAGCTTAGTGGCAGGGAAATGTGTGTATGTCTGCGATGGTGTGGTGAGGTGGGGGGGTTGCCGTGGTAACACAGACTCCCTGCACCAGCCAAGCTAACACCATGCGTATTGCCCACTGAGTCTCACACTTTATATAAAACATCTTTGTACTCATATTTAATGCCAATATTGCCGTTTTATCATCATAATTTGGTAGAACATACTCGGACCTAATTTGTAAAAAACGATCAGTGAATATTAAAGATTTCTGTGGCAAGAAATGAAGCGAAAAAGGTGTTTGGTGGTGGTGTGGAGTGGGTGTCTAGCGATGCATTGTGATGAGACACACATACACTCACAGGCACATATTTACACACACACACACACACACACACACGGCATCGTCGGATGTGGACGTCTGTACCGGCGCTCCATACCAGCTCAACACGGCCAGAGGCATTACCTAAATAAGTATCTTTGAATGAGTCAAGCTCTGTACCAGGTTAGACTAAATGATTTTTCATTATTAAAAGGAAAAGAAATAATAAGTTTAAATAAGACTTTCAAACAACAAAGAACCACGATGCGTTGAGTCAGCTGGGTTTGTTTATACTACAGAAAGACCGGGAAAGCGTGCACACTGTAAGTACATACTCTGTTCATTTAGTATTACAAAATGGATACATACTTCAGTAAAACAAATTTGGAAAAGAAAAGGGATAAAAGTAAAAAGCAAAATGATGATTTCTACCAAGAACTAGTTGAAGTGGAGACTCACAATAGACTGGTTGAACGTGTACACAAACTAGAAATGGCTTTCAAAAATGAAATTGATGAAATAAAGAAGCAAATGCACTTGCAAAAGGAAGAGATAGAAAAACTGGGAAGGGAGGCCAATAAGAAAGACACAACCATCAGTGAACTAACAGTGGAATTGAATACCCTTAGGAAGAAAGTGAGTGAAATGGGAAGTACAGTAGTTAATCACGAGAGTGTTATGGAAGAGTTAAAAAATGACACAGAGACAATTAGACAAGCAAGCAGTCTTATGGACCAGAGCAGTGATATTGAGGAGAAGATAACACAGGTGAATGAAGCTGTGCAAAGCTACAAAAATGATGTAGAAACCACGTATGCTGAAATGGTGAAAGTAAAGAAAGACTTAGAAACAAGGGTGGAGGGAAAAAAACATTAAAAAGGAAGTGAAAAGAATAATCCAAAACAATCCAAAGTTAGTCAGAGATTCAGTAGAAATAAATAAATCAATAGTAATCACTGGTATAGAAGAGGAAGAAATTAAAAACAAAATCACTAGAGACAAAAAGGAGATGGCAAATGTAATGAACTTACTGAAAGAAGTATCAGAGGAAATCTGTAGTAAAGACATAGAGGAACACAAAAGGTTAGGGAAATACGAGAAAAGCAAGACAAGACCTCTAAAGGTGACTTTCCAGAGTGTAAACACTGTGGAAGAGATACTAAAAAATGCAAAGAATCTTATGGAAAAAGAGGAGTTCAAAAATGTATGGATAAAAAGATGTCTAACACAAGAGGAACTGGAATTACTGAAAGAGAAAAGGGAGGAAGCAAAAACAAAAAATGAGGGAAGATCAGAAGAGGACAAGAAGAATTTTTTTACAAAGTAATAGGATTGCAGGTACGAAAGTGGTACACAAACAGGATGGAAGAAAAAGGAGGAAGTTAGTAGAACCATGTCATGACAAGCATATAAACAAGATGATAAAGTTGATGTACTCAAATGTGGATGGAATGGTATCTAAATTACTAGAGATGAATGATTATGTCAGAGAAAATGAACCACAAATAATATGCCTAACTGAGACAAAATTAACACCAAGGATATCCAATGACATACTAAACTTAGAGGAATACAATATATGGAGAAGAGACAGAAATTTAAAAAAAGGAGGAGGAATTATAATATTAACTAAGAAAAATCTAGAAGTCAAGGAAATAAACCTAGATATACCATCACAAGTAGAACTGATTGCAGTAGAGATCGACACATCTGAAGGTAAAGTAATTGTAGCCAATTTGTATATGCCACCCAGATCAAACACATGGGAAAGAGACGAATATGAGGACCTGGCAGAGAGTACAATTCAGAGTATAAGATCCTTGCTACATAAAATGGAAGAGAAATCGGAAAGAATTATACTAACTGGGGATTTCAATACAAATATAAATTGGAATACTCTAGATATAAATAGCCAAGAAAGCTGTTGGGACCAAAGCTCCTGGATCTCGTACAAGAGTTTTTCTTAACGCAACACGTGAGGGAAACCACTAGAAAAAGAGGACTTGATGTACCTTCAGTGCTAGATCTAATATTTACTAGGCAAGAAAATGACATTGACAGTTTAATATATCACCCTCCACTCGGCAAAAGCGATCATGCAGTACTAAATTATAACTTCAGGATAGCATATGACATAGTAAACAGCAATGACAGTTACAAAAAGAGACTAAACTATAAAAAGGGAAATTATCAAGACCTAAAGAAGTATTTCTTAGAAGTTGATTGGGAAAATGAGCTTAGAGGACAAGATTTAAATGCTGTATATAAAAAATTTTGTGAATTTTATGAAATAGGAGTCCAGAATTACATCCCACAGCACAAAGAAGCAGATAAGAAAATACAGAAATGGTTCAATACAGAATGTAAAAAATCTAAAGAAAGAAGAGATTTGTTGTGGAATAGATACAGAAGACACAATAGTGAAAGGGCATATAATAATTACAAACAGGCAAGAAACGACTATACAAGAATAAGGAGGGAAGCCCAAAAACAGTTTGAGGAGGATATAATAAATAAAAGTAGTGATCAACCAAAGCTGTTTTACAGCTATATCAGAAGCAAAACCAAAGTAAAAGATATAATACAATCCATCACGGACGAGGGAATCACTTATACACAAGAGAAAGATATTTGTGAAGCACTAAATAAGAATTTCCAATTAGTTTTTACAGAAGAAAAAATTTTGAGAGGGACTATGTGAAACACGCATGTCCACACATACTACCAGATATACAAATAGCAGAAAAAGTAATACAAGAGGAGTTAAGTAGATTAGACAGAGGAAAAGCAAGTGGTCCTGATGAAATTTCATGTTGGGTGTTACGAGAATGTGCAAAGGAGTTAAGTAAACCATTATTTTTAATTTTCAAGAAATCTTTGAGTCAAGGGAAACTACCTGATATTTGGAAAAAAAGCAAATATAGTCCCTTATTCAAGAAAGGAAATAGACAAAATCCTCTCAACTACCGACCAGTATCACTGACTAGTGTTGTAAGCAAGGTATTAGAAAAACTTATAAGAAAAGCTTGGGTAAATCATCTAGAAAAACACAGTATGATAACAGAAAGACAGTTTGGTTTCAGAAAAGGAAAATCATGTGTTACTAATCTGTTGAGCTACTATGACAGAGTAACAAACACAATACAGGAAAGGGAAGGATGGGTGGACAGTATCTATTTAGATTTCAAGAAAGCTTTTGACACAGTACCACACCAAAGACTTTTATGGAAGCTGTACCATCAAGGAGGAATTCGAGGCAAACTGTTTTGTTGGATGCAAGACTTTCTCATAAAAAGAGAAATGAGGACAGTACTAAGAGGAAACTACTCATCATGGAAAGAAGTGACTAGTGGAGTACCACAGGGTTCGGTGCTGGCACCAATCATGTTTCTAGTGTACATAAATGATATAAACAGTAACACTGGAAATGAGAGCTATCTGAATATGTTTGCAGATGATGCAAAAATACAAAGGAGAATTACTAGCACAGACTCTTGTAGGGAGCTACAAGAAGAATTAAATAAACTTCATGAATGGAGTAGTACATGGCAAATGGAATTCAATGTGGACAAGTGTCATGTAATCAAGTTTGGTAAAAGTGGAAAAAGACCTGATTGGGATTATAAGTTAGGAAATAAAACCCTATACACATCAGAAAGAGAGAAAGACCTAGGTGTGATTATCAATAACAGACTATCTCCGGCTGACCACATCAGCGAGAAGGTACGGAACATGTATACACTGCTTGCAAATATGAGAATAGCATTCACATACATAAATGAAGACATGCTAAAAAGGATAATAACATCATTCATTAGACCAACCCTGGAATATGCATCAGTAGTCTGGAGTCCTCATCTCAAAAAGCATATAGACAAGATTGAAAAAGTTCAAAGGGCCGCTACAAGATGGATACCAAGCTTAAGGGACCTAAGCTATGAAGAAAGACTAAATAAACTGAATCTACCAACACTACAGGAGAGAAGGAAAAGAGGTGACATGATAATGCTATATAAGTGCATATCAGGAAAGGAGAAAATAGACATAAATGATTACTTAACATATGGAGAAGCATCAGCAAGAGGACACTGCAAAAAACTGCATAAGAAGAGAGGTGATAAAGACGTAAGGAAATTCAGTTTCCCAAACAGAGCAATTGATCAATGGAATGCACTACCGAATGAAATAGTGTGTCCCAAAACAATTCACAAATTTAAGGATATGTACGATAAATATGGTCTAAGACACGGGACAATACGAGCTTGACTCATTCCTGTAAAGATACAATTAGGTAAGAACACACACACACACACACACACACACACACACACACACACACACACACACACACACACACACAATACTCTCTAATGGAACTTGCTGGTGGGAAATGTGTTTATGTTACTGTGGTGGTGTCGGGAGGTTGCCATGGTAACACACAGGCACCTCCCACCAGTCAGGCAGACTTCCTTTGCAATTTATTTTTTAATAGGGCTGGTAAAGAGAGCTGTATGATCATGAGAGTTAATAGAGACAGCATTAACACTCTCATTGTAATATGACTCACTCTCAGCTGAATGCTATCGCGAAGCAGTACCTGCAATAGAATACTAGAGTTGCCCCTACCATGAGAGGGCCCGGGTACCATCTAGTGGTTGTAAAAGTAGCTGGACAAGTTTCTCGACTTGGTAGGCGTCGCTACTTGGCTACTTTTGCTAGTGGCCGTATGACAGTGGAAGGACGAGGGTGTGTGTGTGTGTTGCTGTTGCATCATTCCGCTGAGGTAAGTGTTGGCTATTTGCTGTTTTTAGCCATTAAGGTGACTACATTAGGACACAAGGATATCTCACTGACAGCCAGGAAGTATCACGGCCCAAAGAAATAATACCTATAAGGCTACTAGACGTAATTCTGATGAGACAAGGGGGATGTTAGTGTGAGGGAGATGAGGAGGCCTTGTAGTCCAGTGCTGCCGTTTTGTGGAAAATCGTCTGCTAATGTGGAAAAACAAATGAACGACGAGCATGGATGTGGGCAGGCGGACGTCATTCCATGCTAGTGTGGAATTTTTTCCACACTAATTGTTCACGTTATTTTGTAGGAATAAGTGGGATTTTGTCATGATTGGTAGGAACTAACATGTATTGTTATTCAGACCCTTCACAGTTAAACCAACGAATATGTAGCGTTTGTCTATAATACTGTCATTTAAAACAAGGAAGAATACGTCGTGGAACAGTCTACCTCTACCCACCCGGCGATATCATAAAAAAATACATGTATATATTATTTACAAGACACGTGCCAACCATTAGCAGTCCACACTTACTTTGTAATATTAAAGAAATACCAAAACAATGTTGTAAATCGTGTACAGTTGATATACTAAAAAACTTGGATGTGGATAAACTTACTTGTCTCCTGTCTTGTTATTAATCAACATTTGCTGACTTATTAACTCTCTTAATCATTTAACGTCCTTACACTTGAATCATAATAGGTCTGACATCATTAATTATACCCTCTCTTCCAGTATTCACAGTATACCAAATTTTATGGTAGTTATACCAACAATACATCCTCTGTCATCCTGGTTACTAAACGAGACCGTGTGCAATAATGACGTCACAACCAGTGTGCAATTCACGGCAACTCTGCCTTGTACCGCCTCAATGTTGGTGTCTCAGCACCAGTGAAATAGCAGTGTGAGTGTCGTCCTGTAGATTCTCGTGCCGATCAGACTGGTGGACTAGGTTTGCCTGCCCCCTTGTCCCTGTACACCCAGCAGTACAGTTTGGGACCTGAATGTAAACTGATAAGTGCGAATCAGATTTCAGAGGGACAGTGTGATGGAAAAAAAATGATTTTAAGTTATTTTGTTCTGAAGCGCATACACACACACACACACACACACACACACACACACACACACACACACACACACACACGTACATATATACACGTACGCGTATATTGTGGTGTTGTTCCTTCATTTTACCAAGGCCGAGATAGTCGTTTTTTTGCAGCTTATTTCCGGTAGTTCAGTGAAAGATATAGACAAACTTACAGCTCTACATCATTTCCATACCACTTCTTCGTGACTAGCACCATTCTAGTGTTAACCCCTTGTCACAACACAAAATTTAAGAAAGAGATTGCAATTTTACGCCAAGTTAGAGTGAACAGGATATAGTAGTGATGCTGCAACACACGTATATTTGTCCTCTTGTTTACAGGTCAGTCCACACGCAGTCCTTAGGTCACGTCTTCCACAGAACAGGTAACACATGGACAGCCAGCGTAACTAAATGGCAGACCAGAGATGGAGTGAGAGGATGAGGCACACAGGGAACAAGATAGAGATGATACTCGCAGATCCACCGAGCTGGGACGGAACAAGCTAACAACCAAAGGATCGGAGTGGAGACAGGTGAGAGGGGACCTTATCCTGCAGTGGTGTGTCACAGGCTGATGATGATAATGGTGATGATAATGATGCTGATGATTATAATACAGCTACTACTGGCGATAGCGGTGAGGATTTAACCTCTGTACGAACTAACAGAAATGGGATGAATATGATGATGATGATGATGATGATGATGATACTGATGATGATGATAACTGTGATGTTGAAACTCCTGTACCAATTAACTAAGCTGGGATTATTGTGATGATGATGATTATGATGATGATGATGATGATGATGATGATGATGATGATGATGATGATGATGATGATGATGATGAAACTATATGCTCGATGAAACAGCTGGGATGATGACAATTATGATGATGATGACAGTGATGATGATGATGATGACGATGATGATGATGTGACTCCCGTACAAATTCTACACTTTAATTAGAAGGCAGTGATGAATATGATGATAAAGGTGATGACTCTGATATAACATCTGTTCTACATCTTTTACAGTGTTGGGATGACAGTAACATGCTGCTGACGATGATGATGATGATTAGGACGACGAGGAAGATGATGATGATGATTACGACAACGAAGATGAAGACGACAACGACGATGATGACGACGACGACGATGATCTTCAAGTCACTGGCTGAGTCACATCCTCCTTTCCTTTTCGTTTAACCTCAAATGTTTTGGTGACTGGGCATGTGTGTGTGTGTGTGTGTGTGTGTGTGTGTGTGTGTGTGTGTGTGTGTGTGTGTGTGTGTGTGTGTGTGTGCGCGTGTGCGTGGTGTGTGCGCGCGCGTGCGTGTGTGCGTGCTTGCTTGCTTCTGTTCGTGTATGTATATCTTGGTTGATGATACCATAGTTATTCAAATGGCAGAATTATTTCCACACATTCATAGTTTTATTTCAAGAGTAAATATTAGGCCAAGAATATAGGACCTTTTACCCATAGAGTTACGAGACACTTACGCAATATTCTGAAAAGCTTATTACATCCCATAGACCACAGCACAGGGTTCCATAAGTCACTGATCACCGTCTCTTTATGTATCGTTAGGAAGTGGATGAATATGAGTGAAGTAATACATATATTTTGGTCTTTATTTAAAGGGAAGAATTAACCTCACATATTCTTTTTAATTTTAAGGATACAACACATGATTTTCTACATTTTATCACAGTAGCTCTAGGACCGGCCCTGCCCGTCTGCTTCTCACTAACCATTTTCGGATGAGAGGTGTTGTACTCATATAGGCTTTAGTGATTATAGTGAAGCCAAGTTACGTTCTACCAGTCCCACACATTAAGTCACACATCATCACCCTCTCACACCACACCATACCATACCACCCTCCCACACCGTATCACACCACACCATACCAATCTCTCACACTACACGACACGAAATCACACTCCCTCACCACACAAAACCACCCTCCCACACCACACCAAACCACAAAAAATCCTCCTCCCACAGCACACCACACCACACAAAATCACCCTCCCACACCACACCACACATAACCACCCTCCCACACCACACAAAACAAAAATAAATCCACTACCCACACCACACCACAAAAAATCATCCTCCCACACCACACCACACATAACCACCATCCCACACCACACCACACCACACAAAACCACCCTCCCACACCACACCAAACCACAAAAAATCCTCCTCCCACACCACACCACACCACACAAAACCACCCTCCCACACCACACCACACCACACAAAATCACCCTCCCACACCACACCAAATCACCCTCCCACACCACACCACACCTCACCACACAAAATTACCCTCCCACACCACACCACACCTCACCACACAACTCTCCCCACACCACACCACACATAACCACCCTCCCACACCACACCACACCTCACCACACAACCCTCCCCACACCACACCACACAACTCCCCCCCACCACACCACACCACACCACACCACACCAAGGAGATTAACCTAAGGGGCCTGAAGCTCCCGCATCTAGTAATTCTGAGCTTGTTTCCAGGTAACTCCACACACACACACCTCAGGTCACGTCTTTCACAGAAGAGATAACAGAAGGACAGCGAGCGTAACTGAATGGCAAGCCAGAGATGGAGTGAGAAGAAGAGGTGCACAGAGAACAAGATGGAGAGATGATATGATGCAGATCTACCGAGCAAGGACGGAACTGGCTAACAATCAATGGATCAGAGTGGAGAAAGGTGAGAGGGTCCTTATCATGCAGTGGTGTGTCACAGGCTGATGGTGATGATATTGATGGTGATAATGATGTTGATGCTGATGGTGGTGATGCTTTAACATCTCAACGTATGAGGTTACAGAATGCACAGTGAGGCTGCATAGCCAGGAAATGGAAGAATATGAGTGCATTTAAGTATTTATGTAATGTGATGAATAAGGATGGAAGATTAGAGGATGAAGTGACTGGAATGATACGTCAGGGAAGGAGGGTTGCTTGTTCTCTAAAAAGCAGTGATTAGGAAGAGGGAACTGAGGATGAAAGTATGAAAAAAGAAGGGGGCACTGCATGCTGTGATTCCCACTTTAAAGTATGGAAGTGAAGCTTGGATCTTATTGAAAGGACACAAGTCAAGAGTGAGAGCAGTGGAAATGAGCTACTTGAGAGGAGCATGTGGAGTTTCATAGAGAGACAGACAGACAAATGGGCAGATGAAGGAGCGTTGTGATGCTGATGTGGATGAGACTGAAAGCGTTAAGAGAAACACTTCGAGATGGTTTGGCCATGTGGAGAGGATGGCGAATAAGAGAATGACTAGAAGAGTGCACATGAGTTAGCTGGAAGGATAGAGGGGGATGGGGAGACCGACGATGAGATGGAGGGAAAGAGTAGAAACATATGACTGGGATACTTGAGCTAAATGGTAGAGGACAGTACATCATGGAGGCGATTTGCTTGTGGCCACCCCTTACGGGATTAAGGCTTCTGGCTATAGATAAACAGTCATAGATATAGACAGATAGATAGGTAATGATGATGATATGATAATGCTGCTGCTGCTGCTGTTGCTAATGATGATGATGATGATGATGATGATGATGAGGAGGAGGAGAGTGGTAAAGATAATGAGAATGAGGATGTAGATAATGATGATAATGATGATGATGGTAATGAGGACGACAACTACGATGATGATGATGATTATGATGATGATGATGATACTGATGATTTTTGTCGGCAGGTGGAAGGACGAAACAGCAGGAACTCTACCATCGGTCCAAGCATCCACGATTCCACATCCACCCATCCGTCCATCCATCCATCCACTCATCCATCCAACCATCCAGCCACCCATCCGTCCATCCATCCATCCATCTCGCTTGATGTTAAAAGCTAAGTCTATTTAACTTAAGTAGTACCAATTGCTCCTTCATAAGCTTTCCAGCTGTCTGAACAGATCTGCAGTAGCTTTTAACTTCTAAAATAATTCGGTTCTGGTGCTCAGTTTGGTACTTTTATTTTCATTTTATCAGAACTGGCGCGGCAAATTTTGGGAAAAGTCCCTCAAGTAACTCCTATTAAATTTTTACTAGGTTTCTAATGCTGTCCATAGATCCGTTGTGGCTTTAATAGTTTCCTAGACAACACAGTCTTGGCGCTGTTCTCTGCCACCCTATTATACCATGTCATATAGTGTTCTCGCTCGCTTGCTCTGTACGCTCGCTCGCTTGAACAATAAATCACTGAAGAAAAGGTGGTATAAAGCCCCCTAAGCCGCCACAGTATTATAACCCTCGGTATGCAGTCCGTTCCCTGCGGCCTTGTAACTCTATGTACCCGAAGCGCTTACAAAATAACTTGAAATAATTTTCCTTTCGTAACTGGACTCGTTTCACTTTAACTTGGCCTGAGTTGTTGTTGTTGTTCTTGTTACATCTTAGGATCCTCTGGATGTGAACCCAGTGTTATATTGAAGGACTGTCTGTGTTGTGGTGGTGTGGTGCAGGAAGTGAGTGGGTGTGCTGTGGTGTGGGGGTGCCACTTTGCAGTATGATCACAGGGGATTGTATGTGTGTTATATTTTGTGTTAGTATTGTAGCAGGGAAGGTTGGTGTACTCGTGTCTCTGGGTTCGGTAGTGTCTGAAGTGTGTATGGCTGGTGGTGGCACATGAAGGATGCTGTTTGGCAGAAAGTTTTGGATGACAAGGGTGACTGTGTGTTTATGTATGTGTTTGGTATAGAAAGATTTGGCTGGCTGGGGTGTCTGTGTGTATATGTATGTGTCTGGCAGAAAGTTTTGGCTGGCTGGGGTGTTTGTGAGTTTATGTATGTGTCTGGGAAGTGTATAGTCGGGTGGAGGAGGGGATATGTTGCAAAGATACTCTGTGTAGTGTTGGGCGGTTGTTCGATTTTGTTTGTGGAGAGGATGATGCAACATAAGGTTACAAAGGTGGGACGGATCTTGAGCTGAAGTGATGAACTGTGTGCCTCTCATATTCACTTGGTCTCTGACTGAAATTAGTTATGTTTCTTGGTGTAGGCTGTCAGTACTTGTGGTCTTAGTGTCTTCTGCTATCAAGGTATTGTTTTCTGTTCTTTAAAGCTTCTTCGTGTTTGTGTTGGGTAAGATTAGGGCTCGGCTTGTGCGACAGTAATTCACGGTTGTTTTAATGTATTACTTATAAGTGGAGGATGGAGTTGGGATGTATATGAGAGAGGGTGTGAATTAGGGGGAGTGATGCATAATGACAGGGGACAGGGTGGCATAGAGGCGACTTGTTTGTGGCCACCTCTTACGGGATTAAGTCGTCTGGCTATAGATAGATGGATAGACAGATAGCTTATAGTTTCCATACGGTTTGCCGAGTAGTAGCGATAGTTATCACTAGAATATGATGTTAGTCACGAATGAGTGCTGTGGAAAGGATGTAGAATTGTAGCATTGGCTGTTTCTGCTACTGATCTGCGTGACATTCTGGTATGCTTTAAATGAAACTCTGTGCCAAGTTAAAGTGAAAGGCGTGTATGTTTGTGTAGGAGGAACAAGAGACAAGGAGGTATTCTGTGGCCTGTTTTCTTTGTGCTTCCTACAAGACACAGTAATAGTTATGACGGGGCATTGATGGCAAGTTTGTGAGTCAGCACACACTTACGGCCTCTCATTATACAAGGTGGTCCATATATTACGCCACCCAGTTCTTGTGTGTTGCGGGCACGGCTCAGTGAACATTACCAGTGTCTACCCTGCATCATTATCTACTTCCCACAACCCTCTTCAGGCTTAGCTTTATAATATAGGCTTTAATTTAGGTCCATTGATTGCATGGTGGAGAATTCCCATAACCTTTTTTATGCTTAGCTGTATATCATTGTATTGTATAATCTTTTATGTCCACTGATCACACGGCTGAGCAGTAATTTGGTGAAGCGATCAGAATGTCTTAGCTCATCACAAAAGCCGTCCCCACAACACACAAGACTGCAGAGCGCAATATACTTATCACCTATATTAAGTCAAAGCCACAGTTTAAAAGGTAATGAAACAAGACAGAAAATTTAAGTTTTCATTATTAATACTTCAGTACAAAATACATTAACAGAGACAGCAATATAAAATATGCATTCAAAAGTAGCATTTGTCCACAGAACATCCTGGACTTGCAAGGCAGATCACACCATCACCACCAGGCTTCTCTCGGCAGGTCAGGGCAGATCACCAGCAGCAGCAGCAAGTAATCTCACGGCTGGGGAAGACACGACACCCTGCCGCCGCCGCCGCCGCCGCCACCACCACCACCACCACCACCACCACACCACCAGGCATCTCAGAGTAGGGGAAGACACCACACCACCGTCAGGCTTCTCACGGCAGGGCAGACCAAACTTCAGCAGGGTATGACCAGTGTGGCAAGGAAGCAGCAACAAGGCAGCAGACTCCAGCACGACCTGTGGACCAGATGTGTATTAGTTCAAATCAGTGTTAGCTTTAGTTATTTAATATTCTATCTAACTCTATCTATTGCCAGACGCCTCAATCCCGTTTGTGGTGGCCACAAACAAATCGCCTCCAAGTCGCCCTGTCCCCCGCCATTTCACTCCTCTGCTCCCAACTCACACCCCCCCCTCTCTCATATACCTCTCCACCCCATCCCTCCATCTCATCCTCGGCCTCCCCCTCCCTCTTCCCCCCTCCACCTCACTCACATACATTCTCTTCGTCAGTCTTTCACCCTCCATCCTCTCCACATGGCCAAACCACCTCAGTGTGTTCTCCTAACGCTTCCTATCACATCCACATCCACACCACAACGCTCCTTTATATCCTCATTCGTCAGCCTGTCTCTCCATGTGACTCCACAGGCTCCTCTTAAATAACTCATTTCCACTGCTCTCACTCTTGACTTGTGTCCTTCCAACAACGTCCAAGCTTCACTTCCATACGTTAGAGTTGGTATCACAATACTGTCATGTAGTAACTTTTTCACTTCCATGCTCACTTCCCTGTTTCTTATCACTGCTTTCAAAGAACCAGCAACCTTTCTTCCCTGCTGTACCCTTTCAAGCACTTCACCCTCCAAACCTCCATCCTTACTCATCACACTACCCAAGTACTTAAACGTACTCACATTTTCCAATTCCTCACCATCCAACCTCGCTGTACATTCACTGACTTCACCTCTCTCAAAGACCATCACTTTACTCTTCCCTACATTCACCTTTAGATTCCGTTTCTTACACACTCTCCCAAACTCATCCACCAAGCCTTGCAGCTCTCCTTCGTCTTCACTCAACAACACAGTATCATTTGCAAACAACAGTACAGGGAGTTTCCAAACACTACCCTCTCTCACCAGGGCCACTCCAACATCCACTACCCTACCTTGTACCTCTTTTATTACCCCATCCATGTACAGATTGAACAACCATGGAGACATGACACATCCCTGTTTCAACCCAACCTTCAAAGCGTGGACTCATTAGACTGCTCAGATTCTGTTGGGAATGGCACACAGTTAGGGAATTATATCACCAATATTTTATCCAAATTTCCCATACAGGGTGTTGCATGAAATGTTTGACAAACTTCAGAAAGTTGTTCTTGGGGCAATTTTGAGTTAAGAATTGCTGCATCAACCTGGGCTAATTTCTCGTCTATTATGCTCAGGTTCTGTAGGGAATGGCAGCAGATTAGAGACTGGTATCGCAAAATTTTATCCCCTGCCACCACCACCAGGCCGTTTATTTTTAAATCCCCTTGTAAAACTGTAGAGATATATCGGCAGGACAGTAAATAGTGATCCTACTCTGGTACTCTGTATGGAATTTCAGAGAGAGAGATGATGATGCCACTGATTCATGGGGTTATCTTTAATTTAACAAGAAACACTTTACTTACCTCTCTATTCAGTTTGCACGAAAATTAATGTTTAAAAGACTGATAATATATTCACGAAATTTTCTTCTTAAAATTTAATAAGTAAATGTTTAATTTGAAGTGTGACGTCACTGGTGCATTATGGGAGCAACGTTGAGAGATGCTGGAGATGAGTGAACTGATTTTATTCTTTACGGTGTTAGTCAGCATACTTCTTATTATGGTAATTCTTATGCCCATGTGTTTATCAGTGTTTGCTGTCATTATCGAGAGGTGTAGTCGGCTCGATTGCAGTAGCTCAGTAGTACAACCATAAAGCTTGCTCTTCACAACCATAAAGTTGACAGTATACGAGGTCTCTCCTTGCCCTTCAGAGCTATGTGATCCATTGGTCCTAGCTGGTTGGGATTAGTCCTCTGGCAACCTCGAGTAAGCAGTGCTACTTAAATCCCCTGATATTCACACCATCTGTTTAGGCCATTTTAAGGTCGAATGTGATCCTGTCAACATGGGCAGGCAAAGTATGTAAATTTGCAGGAACAAATGAGGGGAAGTGTGTAAAAACAAATGGGAAGTTTGATTACATAGGCGATATAAACTCCGAGAGTCCCATTAACTCATGCAAACCCGGTGATGCCTTTTTCAGCTTGGGTAAGACTTTTCATAGTGCCAGAAGGCAATTTTATTCAACTTATGCAAAGTCTCTGCTATTGCAGGAGTTCAGTGAGGCTGTGCCTAACCACTACACTTCCAGAAGTCTATACAAAGCTAAATATAATCATGAGATGGCATGAAAAAAAAAAAAATCCCTGCTCTGTGAGTTAAACTAGTGAAGACTGAAGGTATTAACATGTGTAGGAGAGACACTGGATAAAGCCTGATTGGAGATATAGTATATTGAACTGGAAGGACTGCATACCTTACATCCTTCATTAACCATTGCTGCTACCTTTAAATAAGAATTATCATACTGAAGGTAATTACTAGCAGCCTTCATTAACATATTACTGTACTGTAATTAGGAGAGAGGTTTCATAAGTTGATTGGAAGTCAGGAGACAGCAGGAATATACCATTACTGTTGAGGGGGATGAATTTGTGTGTAGGCTATGATATAGGAAGCATATCTCAGAATATGGATGTACAAGGTTAATCATATCTTGTATAGTACTTACACTTTCAGATTTGATAGCTTTTCCTTTTGTAATCTTTACTGAATGATGCAATCAGTTCATGATTACACATTATATAATCTCAGACTTCATCTGTGTCATTGTAGTTGGCTCACCTTGACAAATTTTAGTCCTTCTGCTGCTTAGTTCCTGTATCTAAGTGGCAGAATAAGACAGTATTATGGTTTTGCATCCTCCCCATAGATCTTCATTGTGATTTGCATGATAATCTAGTCTTTATCTCTAGAAACAGCTCAGCATTCAAGGTGGAGAGATGCCAGGTTTTTGTCAGTTTAGGGTGGACATGTAGTCTATATGGTTTGTCTTTATTGTTTTATGTATTCATTATTATTATTATTTTTTACTGTGGATCAAATTTAGCGATTCATCTCTTCCGTTTATAAATCGGTACAACAGATAGGCTTTCATTCTCAGTTCTCACAGAAGGTATAACCAATGAGTACTGTACTGTCTTCCTGTGCAGTGTATATTTTGTCATTTGTACTCTCATTATAAGTTTCATTAAAGAATTTGTATCATATGTTTAGTTTCTGTGTCACTCAGTGTGTTAAGTTTATGTAATATATGGTTAATCGTTTAAGTCCTGCCGTTGGTTAGCAGTTAAGTTCCAGTTTTTACTTTCTCCCTTTATATAAGTAGCAACTGCTCTATATTCTTTCCATAGCACTTGTTCATGATTAGCATTAAACTGCAGGCTTAGGTATTCCAAGTAGCTCAGGAAATTTCGAGATATCTCCTCCTAAAGCGACATTAATAGGTACATGACAATTTAGTTTAGTCTGTGCATGATAGTTCAATTTCCCATTTTTTGTAACATGTAAAGAAATAAAATACAGTAGAAGTTTTAGCCGGTATTCTTAAGGGGGCGCGGTGGCATGGTCAGCATGGTGCTGGCCTGCTGATCAGGAGGACCCGGGTTCAAGTCCCGGTGTGATAGAGGTTTCTTTAAAATGTGGCTGAGGGAAGTTTGCGTAGCAGGCTTTCCTTAAAACCACAAGGCCCCATACTTACACTTCAGCTTACACACACCAAGACACTTACACACACTACTACATACATACACACATCAAGACACACACAGTACCACACACATACACCAAGACACGTACATAGCCACAGCCACCTTCACACAGTAGACACACCACACACACACACACAGAGGGTGGGACAGACACACCACAGGCAGACAGAGAGGGACATATACAAAACACAGGGAGTGAGAGAGGAGGGGGTTTTATTAAAAAGTCCAATTTTGGTATACCTCCTGTGGCAAAATTGATATAGCCCCCCCTTTAATATTTTTTGGATATTTTCATTTAGTGCCCCCCAGGCCCCAGACCCACTCGGCTGAACCAAATTGTCTGGCGTCAGCTGGAACATGATATACCAGAGTTATGCCGGTCATGTGGGGGTTAATGGTGACAGTGTAGTAACTGTCAGGCTCCTATGACTCACTCAGCCGAACAAAATCGTCTGTCAGCTGGAATGGAATACTAGAGTTGTCCCAAGCACCAGAGGGTTAAGAATCTTAACCCCCTGAGTGATGCTCGGGACAACTCTAGTACCCCATTTCAGCTGACTCAGACGATTTTATTCGACTGAGTGAGTCATAGGAGCCTGACAGTGTCAATACCGTCACCATTAACCCCCTCACGACCGACATAACTCTAGCATCATGTTCCAGCTGACGCCAGACAATTTGGTTCAGCCGAGAGAGGATCCTAGGATCCTGAGAGACACTATAACATCACAAACAAAATACAAAATGCCTTCCCTCCATCTTGAACGTACTATAATTCATTTACATTAAGTAAGCTCGTATTTTCGTATTTTTGCAGCTTATTTCATGTATCTTAGTTAAAAGAAAAAAATACTACGAGCTCTGTATCTTTTCATAGCCCTTCTTCGTGACTAGCATCGTATTCTAGTTATCTATAGTTACAACTGAGCATTCAAGTTGGAGGGATCACAACTTTAAGCAATTACAGTAAACAAACAAACAAAAAGCAAGTGTCGTCCTCTTGACCTCTCGTCTTCGCAGGAATGCAGCGGTGGCGCCATCTTGTGCGTGGAATGCGTGAAGTGCAGGCTCTTGAGTGGAAGGAGCACGGAGCCACGGGAGACTTAATAATATTCGCTAGTCAGCCAGTCTAGAAGCCTGGGACATTTGCCTGAAATAATAATAATAATAATAATAATAATAGAAATAACAACAAAACCAGTCATATACATAATTCAATATCTTAGTCACTCGATCTGTCCATTCCGCCCCTTCAGTACGAGGACGCATTTCTGTAAGCTATTTTTTCTAACATGGGAGGTTCGATACGTTTGATTAAGCCTATCCATAAGACTCCTAAAGCTGAGTAAATGCCTCTGAAAGTTGCAAAATATAAAATATAAAACGTCTATATGATATAAAAACCTTTGTTCACCTCCGGGACTCGATCTGTGGCGCCTAGAACAAGTGCTGACGTCATGTTTACACTTTGCTACCTTTAGACGATTTCCTGGAGCTTAAAGAAACCCTCTCGGGATGATGGGACAGACACAATAACCCCTTCAGACAGAGAATGACTTAGTTACTTTGTTCTAGGTAACCGGACGATTTTATTCAGCTTAGGAGATCCCCTCGTAGTGAAGGGGTTGATGGTGACTGTATCTAACCCCTTCAGTACGAAATTTCTCTCCAGAGTTGAAGAAAATCGTCTGGAGGAAGAAAGATGAAAATTGAAAAAAGTGTTAATGTGGCGCGGTGTTGCTCCCGTAGTAGGGAAAAGCTACACGTACGATAGAAGGGGCTCTTTTCCCTGGTACGTACTCTGGCCGTAGCCGGGAGCTGATCTTTCCGACCAGAAGCAACTGAAGGGCGTACAAGGGCGCTCCTTCCCCGCCACGTATAGAGACTGTCGGCGCTGTGTTGCTCCTGTAGGGGAGAACAGCAGGAGAGGGATGCACTGGGGCAACTCTCTCTCTGGGGTGTACTAAGGCCGGAGCCTTGGGTCGCCTTACCCTCGTACACTTTATTAGGCCGTAGCCTTGGGCCTCCTGCCCTTGGGTCTCCTGCCCTAGAGGGTGTAACAATTGCCGTCAATACGGTGTTACCTGGGACTGAAGCTAGTTCAGTCCCACCCCTTTTCTGACGATGGTTGTCCCGCCCGCAAGGTAGTTGCCTTTCCCTGGTCACCTGGTGTTGGGGCAGTTGCGAGGAACAGGGGCCCAGGACTGTACTGTCCTGGTGACCCTCTTGATCGGGGTCACTAACCCCACCGTTGTATCCTCCTGGGGTGGTGGTGAGGTGGCGGCCCGGTGGTGGGTGGGGGGTGGTGAGGTAGGAGGTCCGGCGGCGGGCACGGCGGGCATTTTAGGTAGGGTAGGGATGGGTCGGTTATGGCAGGGTAGAATAGAGGTGGGTAGATTAGGGCAGGCGAGGGTAAGCATGGGTAGGTTATGGTTGCGTTGGGGAGGGTAGGATAGGTTATGGCAGGGTAAGATAGGGCTGGGTGGTGGTGGGCTGGGTAGGGTAGTGTAGGGCTGGGTAGGGTAGGGTAGGCTGAATCAGGGTAGTGTAGGGTACAGAAGAGTGGTGGGTATAACTGCCGTTTAGTTCCGTCATATCCAACGCCTATTTCACTCAGTTATACTACACTGTCTCATCAAATTTGGGGCGATCTTCTCTACGATTTTTGTTCTTCCCCGCTTAGTTCAGTCCTTTAGTTCATTCATGACCCTTGGCTTTCCTTTTTATTTTTTTTTTTATGTGGTGGAGCGCAGGTGCACGAGGCTAGACCACCATTAGTCCAGAATATTAAAGGGTAGGCCACCAAGCTACGCCCTGGTAACGTCTACATGTCAAAACATCTGTCCACCTCTGGGACTTGAACTGCGGAGCGCTGGACGCAGAGCTCCCGGTCTACGGATGTCACTTTTACTCTTTGCTAGCTTCTGACGATATCCTACAGCTTCAGAAAACCCTCTTAGGATGACGGGACAGAATCATTTAACCCTTCAGACCAAGAACGATTTATTTACTTTGTCCTAGCTGACCGCACGATTTTATTCAACTTAGGAGATCCCCTGACAGAGAAGGGGTTGATGCTGGCTGTATCTAACCCCTCAAATTCAAAATTCCTCTCCAGAGCTGAAGAAAATCGTCTGGAGAAAGAATGAAGAAAACTGAAGAAAGTGTTAGAGTGAAAAATGAGTTAGATAAGATTGGTTTGGTTAGGGCAGGGTAGGGTTGGGTCGGTTATGCCAGGGTGGGGTAGGGTTGGGTCGGTTTTGGCAGGGTGAGGTAGGACTGGGATAGTTTTGGCAGGGTGGGGTAGGACTTGGATGGTTTTTGCAGGGTGGGGTAGGATTGGGTTGGTTATGGCAGGGTGGGGTAGGGATGGGTCGGTCTTGGCAGGGTGAGGAAGGGACGGGTCGGTCTTGACAGGGTGGGGTAAGATCGGGTCGGTTTTGGCAGGGTGGGGTAAGATAGGGTCGGTTTTGGCAGGGTGGGGTAAGATAGGGTCGGTTTTGGCAGGGTGGGGTAAGATAGGGTCGGTTTTGGCAGGGTGGGGTAGGATTGGGTCGGTTTTGGCAGGGTGGGGTAGGATTGGGTCGGTTTTGGCAGGGTGGGGTAGGGATGGGTCGGTCTTGGCAGGATGGGGTAGGATTGGGTCGGATATGGCAGGGTGGGGGGGTTAAGATCGGGTCGGTTTTGGCAAGGTAGGGTAGGATTGGGTCGGTCTTGACAGGGTGGGGTAAGGTTGGGTTGGTTTTGGCCGGGTGAAGTAGGATGGGGTCGGTTTTGGCAGGGTGTGGTAAGATTGGGTAGGTTTTTGGCAGGGTGGGAAAGGATTGGTCGGGTTTGGCAGGGTGGAGTAGGACTGGGTTGGTTTTGGCAGGGTGGGGTAGGATTGTGTCGGTCTTGACAGGGTGGGGTAAGGTTGGGTTGGTTTTGGCAGTATGGGGTAGGGATGGGTCGAGTTGCGTTTGGGAGGGTAGGATAGGTTATGGCAGGGTAAGATAGGGCTGGGTGGTAGTGGACTGGGTAGGGTAGGGCTGGGTAGGGTAGTGTAGGGCTGGGTAGGGTAGGGCAGGCTGAATCAGGGTAGTGTAGGGTACAGAAGAGAGGTGGGTATAACTGCCGTTTAGTTCCGTCATATCCAACGCCTATTTCACTCAGTTATACTACACTGTCTCATCATATTTGGGGCGATCTTCTCTACGATTTTTGTTCTTCCCCGCTTAGTTCAGTCCTTTAGTTTATTCATGACCCTTGGCTTTTTTTTTTTTTTCTTAATTTTTATGAGGTGGAGCGCAGGGGCACGAGGCTAGACCACCATTAGTCCAGAATATTAAAGGGTAGGCCACCAAGCTACGCCCTGGTAATGTCTACATGTCAAAACATCTGTCCACCTCTGGGACTTGAACCGCGGAGCGCTGGACGCAGAGCTCTCGGTTTGCGGATGTCACTTTTACTCTTTGCTAGCTTCTGACGATATCCTACAGCTTCAGAAAACCCTCTTAGGATGACGGGACAGAATCATTTAACTTGTGCTGGAGTCTACTGTGTACTCTGTTCCATGTCTTTGGGAACTAGAGTATAGCATTGTAGGCTTTCTTTGCATACTATACTTTTTCTGTGATATTGTATTTTAGTCATTTGTAATATCATAAAGGGCAAAGTAAAGTTGATATACAGCTGATTCTTTTATTATCTTTAGTGTTTTACAAGAGTTTACAATTACAATACATTTACAAAGTATACAAGTAGCAATGGCAGCAGCTGTTAGGTTACTCTGGCAGAAGATTTTATATATTAAAGTATAAGTATCTCAAAGTATATCACAAAAGTATTGGACTAGAGCAAATGTTTCAAGTATTATCAAAGTATATCAGTTAAATACGGGCAAGATACCTTTAGCAATTAATATTATGTAGTAGGTCCTATGTCTATCTCCAACTCGCTCCCTCGCTCCTACTCGCCCCTCTACCCTCTCTCCATCACGCTCACTCTAGAACGACAGAAAAGAAAAAGCGCATAAAAAAGTAAAGGTGGGGAAGAGAAAGAAGCACTAAAGCAGACAGACACTAACAGACAGACACACCATCCCAGCACGTTCGGCTGCGCTGAGGACAGGCAGACAGGACAGACGGAGAGGAAGATGGAAGTGGAAGGAAGTCCCCCTTTCCCGCCTCCCCCCACCCCACCTCCCTCCCCAGACCCACCTACCTGCCACACCCAGCCAATAGTATGCTGGGAACTAAACACACACACACACACACACACACACACACACACACAAGCAAAAAAAAAGAAAAAAAATTCACGCACACACAATCACACCCTAAAGGAAAATACAAAGAAAAATACAACCTGTCACCTGTCCTGTCCGGCGCTCCGATCTCCCTGCAGACACTCCGGTCTCCCCTGGTCTCTCGGTCGTCTCGTCTCTCCCTCGCAGCCGTCTCTCCATCGCCTGGGGAAATACAGGAACATCAAAGGTGCCTAAGGAATGCAATGCCTACCAGAGTAACGCTATACAAGTGCCGCCACAGCTGCTGCTACCCTCCCTACCACATCACCTATCAGTACAAGCTACAACACACGCTGCACCAGTTCCTCTGCAGGGCTTGCCATGTTCTCGAGCGGCCATCTCGTCGTCTACAGCTGCCATTTCTTCCGTAGTTGCCACCCCTTCTTCTGAGGTTGCCATGTCTTCTGAGGTTGCCATCTCGTCTTCTGAGGTTGCCATCTCGTCTTCTGGGGCTGCAGCTTCGCCTTCCCCCTCGCCTGCAGTTGCCATCTCGCTGGCCAGGGTTGACATCTCGTCCTCCGGCGTTTCCATCGTTTTCTGTGGAGTAAATATCAATTAGGCCAAAGTACGCACTATATGCTACTGCTGAGCCTATGTCCCGTATTCTGGGTGGCATAGGAGGCTTCGTAGTGCATTTCCCTGAGAGATTTATTTTCCATAACACCAACATTATATTGCAAACTTACGTCAATGTCTTCTAACCCCAACTTGTCATCCAATTCCTTCCCATTCCACACATCCTTCCTTTAAGTTCTTCACAGCCATACTGTACCATCACCACACCCACACTACCACCACCACCACAACCACAACCACACTCCATCACAACCACACTCCATCGTAATACAACCACCAGCATAACATTATCACCACTACCACAACCACGTACTACCACCACCATCACAACCACACACTACCACCACCAACACCGCTGACATCACCACCGTCACAACCACCACACAGCTATCAGTGCTCTCGTGCAAAATTTGAGAGAGAGAGAGAGAGAGAGAGAGAGAGAGAGAGAGAGAGAGAGAGAGAGAGAGAGAGAGAGAGAGAGAGAGAGAGAGATCTGTGCGTGTGCGTGTGTGGTGTGTGTGCGTGTTTCGTGCGTGTGTGTGTGTGTGCGTGTGTATGTGCGTGTGTGCGTGTGTATGTGCGTGTGTGCGTGTGTATGTACGTGTGTGTGTGTGTGTGCGTGTGTGTGTGTGTGTGTGCGTGTGTGTGCGTGTGTGTGTGTGTATGTGTGTGTGTGTGTGTATGTGTGTGTGTGTGTATATGTGTGTGTGTGTGTGTGTATGTGTGTGTGTGTGTATATGTGTGTGTGTGTGTGTGTGTGTGTGTGTGTGTGTGTGTGTGTGTGTATATGTGTGTGTGTGTGTGTATATGTGTGTGTGTGTGTGTATATGTGTGTGTGTGTGTGTATATGTGTGTGTGTGTGTGTATATGTGTGTGTGTGTGTGTGTGTGTGTTTCTGTGTATGTATGTGTATGTGTGTGTGTTTGTTTCTATGTATGTATGTGTATGTGTGTGTGTGTGTGTGTATGTGTGTGTGTGTGTGTGTGTGTGTGTGTGTGTGTGTGTATGTGTGTGTGTGTGTGTATATGTGTGTGTGTGTGTGTGTGTGTGTGTGTGTGTGTGTGTGTGTGTGTGTGTGTGTGTGTGAAAATCACCCAAACATCTTTTAACAATAAACAAAATGCATGACTAAGTGTACGATGTGAGAACAGCTCAGAAAAAAATATTTCAAATTTCAAAAAGTTTAAAAATGGTTCCAATACCTTTTACTTGGGGAGAAAGCTATTATTTCCCACTCCTGTCGTCTGTCGTGTCGGTGTAAATATCCTTTGCTTGCCTGGCCGTGTAAATATCCTCTGCCTGCTTGGTCGTGCGAAAATCCTCTTCTTTCTTCGTGTCAATGGAAAAATTCAACCTGAGAGGTGGAGAGCAGAGGTGTGAGGGTAGGGGAGGTTTGACTGGTAGCAGGGAGATGGGAGGGGGGGTAGAAGGAAGAGGGGAGAGGGGAGGGAGGAAGGGAGGGGGTAGGGAAGAGGTGAGGGGATAGGGAAGAGGTGAGGGGGTAGGGAAGAGGTGAGGGGGTAGGGAAGAGGTGAGGGGGTTGGGAAGAGGTGAGGGGGTAGGGAAGAGGTGAGGGGGTAGGGAAGAGATGAGAGGTGAGGGGGTAGGGAAGAGATGAGAGGTGAGGGGGTAGGGAAGAGGTGAGGGGGTAGGGAAGAGATGAGAGGTGAGGGGGTAGGGAAGAGATGAGAGGTGAGGGGGTAGGGAAGAGGTGAGGGGGTAGGGAAGAGGTGAGGGGGTAGGGAAGAGGTGAGGGGGTAGGGAAGAGATGAGAGGTGAGAGGGTAGGGAAGAGGTGAGGGGGTAGGGAAGAGGTGAGGGGGTAGGGAAGAGGTGAGAGGTGAGGGGGTAGGGAAGAGGTGATGGGGTAGGGAAGAGATGAGAGGTGAGGGGGTAGGGAAGAGGTGAGAGGTGAGGGGGTAGGGAAGAGGTGAGGGGGTAGGGAAGAGATGAGAGGTGAGGGGGTAGGGAAGAGATGAGAGGTGAGGGGGTAGGGAAGAGGTGAGGGGGTAGGGAAGAGGTGAGGGGGTAGGGAAGAGATGAGAGGTGAGGGGGTAGGGAAGAGATGAGAGGTGAGGGGGTAGGGAAGAGGTGAGGGGGTAGGGAAGAGATGAGAGGTGAGGGGGTAGGGAAGAGGTGAGGGGGTAGGGAAGAGATGAGAGGTGAGGGGGTAGGGAAGAGGTGAGGGGGTAGGGAAGAGGTGAGGGGGTAGGGAAGAGGTGAGGGGGTAGGGAAGAGATGAGAGGTGAGGGGGTAGGGAAGAGATGAGAGGTGAGGGGGTAGGGAAGAGATGAGAGGTGAGGGGGTAGGGAAGAGGTGAGGGGGTAGGGAAGAGATGAGAGGTGAGGAGGTAGGAAAGAGGTGAGGGGGTAGGGAAGAGGTGAGGGGTTAGGGAAGAGGTGAGGGGGTAGGGAAGAGATGAGAGGTGAGGGGGTAGGGAAGAGATGAGAGGTGAGGGGGTAGGGAAGAGATGAGAGGTGAGGGGGTAGGGAAGAGATGAGAGGTGAGGGGGTAGGGAAGAGGTGAGGGGGTAGGGAAGAGATGAGAGGTGAGGGGGTAGGGAAGAGGTGAGGGGGTAGGGAAGAGATGAGAGGTGAGGGGGTAGGGAAGAGATGAGGGGGTAGGAAAGAGTTGAGGAGGAAGGGAAAAGGTGAGGGGGTAGGGAAGAGGGGAGGGAAGCAGAGGGAAGAGGGGAGGGAAGCAAAGGGAAGAGGGGAGGGAAGCTGAGGGAAGAGGGGAGGGGGGTAGAGGGAAGATAGAAGGAGGGCACAGGGAAGCGGTGAGGGGGTAGGGAAGAGGAGAGGGGGTAGGGAAGAGGGGATGGGGGTAGAGGGAAGAGGTGAGGGGATAGGGAAGAGGTGAGGGGGTAGGGAAGAGATGAGGGGGTAGGGAAGAAGTGAGGGGGTAGGGAAGAAGTGAGGGGGTAGGGAAGAGATGAGGGGGTAGGGAAGAGGTGAGGGGGTAGGGAAGAGGTGAGGGGGTAGGAAAGAGGGGAGGGGGGTAGAGGGAAGAAGCGACGGGGTAGGGAAGAGGTGAGGGGGTAGGGAAGGGGGACTGGAGTAGCGGGCATAGAGAAGGTGGGAGTGTAGAGATGGTGTGTACAATTAGCCACTGCTACGACGCCAAAACACAAAAATCTACCTCTGGAAATATATCAGTGTGGTTGTTTGTAAATGGTGGCAGATTTAACAATGGTATTTAACATATTTTCCATCGGCTGTTTAATTAGCAAGGAGTGTTTGGGAGTTTTCATAAACCTCAGGGCACCTTTGAAATAAACAACTGTTAACCAGGATTATTGTATCTCCCTTGCCGGACGGGTGTGTGAATAATGAACTCATTTCTTAGTAGGGATTGTCACCGAAAAAATAGTTTCTTTAGACCCAAGAGCACCAGCATTGTCAACAGCTCGTGTCATAGTGGAATTGCTGTACCGTGTAAATATGTAGTTATAATACGTCCACATCCACGTCATCCAATAGAGTTCACGAATTATTTCTTTAAGTAAGTTTTTTGGGGGAGGTGGGGGTAAAGACAATCTTCACCCCCCTCCCCCCGTAGTTCACACAACGCACGACGTCAGAACGCATGCCCTGATCAAGGAAGGGTGTAAATCACAATCTTTATGCAAATATGTGAACGGTACAGTCATGAGAGCCAACCTGAAAGCCATTATGGTCAAAGTCCCATCCTGTCACCGACCATGACTACCAAAATTTCAGTCAGTTATCGAGAAGGTGAATAAATCGGATAATGTCGGGGCAAATGATCATGTTAGTGTTAACCCATTCAGCCAGGAAACGTCGTTCATTTTATTCTTGCAACAGCCTGATGATTTTATTCAGCTTAGGGTACACTTTTCAAACTGAAGGAGTCAGATGCACTACTAATAAAGTCTTTAGTACCAGAGGCTGCTCGTAAGCTGAATAAAATGGCTTGATAACAATAAGAATAAAATAAGAATAATGTCACTCTGGTTCAGGGGAATAAACGAATCTTTACCTAACCAAGGATTACGTAGTCAACACATTTCGTACAGAAATAACAATGATTAGATGGACGTGTAGTTCTTACTTAAAAGCTAGGCCTGGGTTTGGGGGGAGGCTAGGTTTACTATTGAGGAATTAAGAGGCGGGATGGGAGAAAAGTGTATTGTTGTGATGAGGAGGGACAGACTGAGATGGTTAGGACATGTGGAGAGGATGGAGGATGACAACTGGGTGAGGAGAGAGAGGTGTGAACGCCGGAGGTAGAGCTGCGAGAGGCAGACCGGAAAAGGCCTGCGACGAGGTCATAGTGTGTGACTTCAGGGATAAGGGAGTGAATAGGGAGGCTGCAAAAGACTGTGCAGTGTGGAGAGCCGCCATGATGTGACCAAGGCCGACGACGCATGCAAGCATGTTAGATCCTTTATAAAGATACGACACGAACGATTCGATGCAAGTAAGGTTCAGGGATCACCATTTTATATAATTTATCTCCTGCCACTTTTGCCTTCCATCTCTACAGTATCCCCGGCCATCCTATCGCGTTGACGAATAGGGGAATTTGGAGGAGGAACACGAACAACAACAGTCTACCCTCCTCCTCCCTGCCTGACTTGCCTCATGGTCTCCCCCCCTCCCTCCCTCCCTCTCTCTCTCTCTCTCTCTCTCTCTGTTTCTTATCTGTATCTCCACACTCCGACACGTCAGCTAAATATGACCCACCACCTGTTTAGTGTGTGTGTGTGTGTGTGTGTGTGTGTGTGTGTGTGTGTGTGTGTGTGTGTGTGTGTGTGTGTGTGTGTGTGTGTGTGTGTGTGTGTGTGTGCATCATTGTGTGCGTGTATCTGTGCTCGTATCTGAGTGTGCGTGTATCAGTGCCTGTATGTATCAGTGCCTGTGTGTATCAGTGCCTGTGTGTATCAGTGCCTGTGTGTATCAGTGCCTGTGTGTATCAGTGCCTGTGTGTATCAGTGCCTGTGTGTATCAGTGCCTGTGTGTGTCAGTGCCTATGTATATCAGTGCCTGTGTGTATCAGTGTGTGCGTATATGTGTGCGTGCGTGTTCTGATCAGTGCTTGGATCTGTTTGCGTGAATGAATACGTGCGTGCATTAGTGTGTGCCTGCTCCGTGTGCGCGTGTTTAGGGCGTACATGCCGCAGCGTGTGCGTGCATCGGTGTTTGCGTGCATCAGTGTGTACGTACTAAGTGTGTACGTAGTCAAATTGTGCGTGTTCAGTGTGTACGTGTTCAGTGTGTACATGTTCAGTGTGTACATGTTCAGTGTGTACGTGTTCAGTGTGTACGTGTTCAGTGTGTACGTGTTCAGTGTGTATGTGTTCAGTGTGTACGTATTCAGTGTATGCGTGTTTATTGTGTGCATATTCAGCGTGTGTGCGTGTGTGCGCGTGTGTGTGTTTATTGTGTGCGTGTTCAGTGAGCGCGTATTCAGTGTGTGCGTATTCAATGTGTGCGTGTAGTGTGCGTTTTCAGTGTGTGCGTACTTGTGTGCGTGCTCTGTGTGCGTATTTACTGTGTGCGAATACCAGTGTGTAACTCAAACTGTCTGCATGTTTGTAAGAGTGAAGGTATGAAAAAATTTAATGATGATGATGATGATGATGATGATGATGATGATGATGACTGAGGTGTCTGGCAGTAGATAGATGATGATGATGATGATGATGATGATGATGATGATGATGATGACTGAGGTGTCTGGCAGTAGATAGATGATGATGATGATGATGATGATGATGATGATGATGATGATGATGACTGAGGTGTCTGGCAGTAGATAGATGATGATGATGATGATGATGATGATGATGATGATGATGATGATGATGATGATGACTGAGGTGTCTAGCAGTAGATAGATGATGATGATGATGATGATGATGATGATGATGATGATGATGATGATGACTGAGGTGTCTAGCAGTAGATAGATGATGATGATGATGATGATGATGATGATGATGATGATAAGGATGATGATGATGATAAGGATGATGATGATGATAAGGATGATGATGATGATGATGATAATTTTTTCTAGTTCTTTTTAATCCGGAACCTTTTATGTTATCAAGGATGATTCTGTACTCTATTCCTTTCACCTTAACTTGGCTCAATTTTTCGTCCATTTGCAGCTTATTTCACGCGTCTCAGTTGCATCTTTGAAACAGCACTTTTTCGTGACTAGCATAATATTCTATTGTTACAACTCAGCATTCGAGATAAAGAGATTGCAATTTAGGCCAAGTTAGAGTAAAATGAGTATAGTGAAGGAGATGGGATGGAGGGATGGAGTAGAGAGGTATACGAGAGGAGGGTGTACGATGGGGGAGGGCAGCGAAATGGCAGTGTATAGGGCGACATGGAGGCGATTTGTTTGTGGTCACCCCTTACGTGTTTAAGGCGTCTGGCAATAGATAAATTGACAATTATGGCTATAGATATAGGTGACGATACACTACTATTAAAATTACATCCATTTCCCTTATTTTCTACAATTTCTTTGGCCTACAACGCTTCCTGGCTGACCGTAAGATATCCCCGTGTCCTAATTTAGTCACCTTAACGGCAAAAACAGCAAAACCCAACACTTGCAGCAAGAGGAGAAGCCTACACACCATCACTACCCCCTAACCAGCAAAACGACGTCTATTGCCCTCATCTTTTAGATCTATTTGACCTATGACACTTCCTGGTTGGCAGCAAGATACCTCTGTGTCCTATCTGAATCATCTTAATGGCAAAAACAGCGAAATTTAACCCCAAAACAGTAAAATTTAACACTTACAGCAGGAGACGGAGCCGACGCAGCCTCACCCTCTTATCGTCCGAGTACCACTGACTGACCAATGGAATGCCATGCTTGTTCAGCCCAGAAACTTGTGTGAAACTTTACCCAACTACTTTTACAACCACTAGAGGGCATGGAGACCCTCTCATCTTCAGGGTAACTCTAGCATTTATTCTAGCTAATACCAGAGGCTATTATGCACGTGTGAGCTATTTATAAGTGTCTGAGAGCGTTAATGCTGTAAATATTAACCCTCCAATGATCGTGACACCTCTAGTACTTTTTTATTAGACTCCAGACGATTATATTCAGCTGGGAATGGGTCTTAGGAGCCTGAGTGCATAAGAGAAAACCGTCGTAAAGGAAGCATCAGGGACCGTAGCAAACAAAGTCAGAAATTATACTTAGATGTTTACCATACTCTATTCACTTTCACTTTGTCTAATATTGCCATCTCCTCACATTAAATGCTGAGCTGTAAGGATACATTAACACTAGAATATAGAACAATACTCTCTTTTCCCTAAATGGACCTACAATTACCATCTCTCCATCTTGAATGCTGAGTTGTAACAATAGATGAACACCAAAATATGATGCTAGTCACGAAGAAGTGCTATGTAAAGGATGTAGAGCCATACCATTGTCATGTCCTGGCACTGGACTACGTGAAATGAGTAAAATGACCTACACAGGGATGGAAAACCTGCCCGTGTTAGAGGAAGACCGGTATAGTCACGAAAAGGTGATATGGAATGGATACAGAATTTCACTTTAACTTGGCCTAAAATTGCCATCTCTCCATCTTGAATGCTGAGCTGTAACAAGAGCCTGACCATACAATATGATGCTAGTCACGAAAAAGTGCTGTTGAAGATATGTAGAGCCGTGTTATCGTCTTCTTCTGCCTGTAATTATGCTATGAGAAATAAGCAGCAAATATAAGATCTCAGCCATGTTAAGTCTGATAAGCTATACATACAGCTTAATGGAACGCTCTGGTAAAAATTACAGCTATAAACTCATTCTACAACTCCCTAGCACCTCTTCCTTTGCTATTTATTTTGCTTATTACACCTTGCTCTCCTACTGTGCTGTATAAATACTTCAAGCTTTACCATAATCTGCATAAAAAACGTACAAAAGGATGTTAATCAGCCTTGTCCAAAAATATATCGCTAAGGAAGTCTTTGGTTGACTAGTGGGAGGTGTCTGTGTGTTACCATGGCAACCTCTCACACCACCAGTTACATACACACATTTTCCCACCAGCAAGTTCCATTAGAGAGTATTGTGTGTGTGTGTGTGTGTGTGTGTGTGTGTGTGTGTGTGTGTGTGTGTGTGTGTGTGTGTGTGTGTGTGTGTGTGTGTGTGTGTACAGTCATGCGTGTGCCTGCACATCTCACCGCAATGCTCCGCCAACACCCACAACACTTTTCTCCTTAATTTCTTACCACAGAGAACTCTTACATTCCTGGATCGTTTCAAAAACTTGGTTCGACGTCGTTCTTACATATTATGAAGGAAAAAAAGGTAACTGTTGATATAAATGTTCGTACAATAACATTATATATAAACTGCGGGAGATATATTCTTTTCACTTTCACTTGGCCCAGATTTTCGTTCTTTTGCAGCTGATTTCACGTAGTTCAGTGGCAGAAAGTACAATGCTATGGCTCTACAACCTTGCCTCAGCACTTCTTCGTGACCAGCATCATCTTCCAGTGTTCATCTATTGCTACAACTCAGCATTCAGGACGGAAATAGGGGAGTTTTAGGCCAAGTTAGAGTAAAAAGAGTATAGTGGACAATATTCATAGTCTTGCCTTGGTTAGAGTGTGGCTAGGTTAGAGTGTTACACACACACACACACACACACACACACACACTGGAGTAGACTGTAGCACCAGTCGAGCAGGGCAGTACTCCCGAGGTGGATGGAAAGCTGATGACAGGGAGTGCTGGAGCTCCCGTTTCATCAGCCCTCAGGACTAGTTCCTGACCATCCCCCTTTGCTGAACTTTTTCAGTGTCTCAGTTACACAGAGAGTAGGCCAGCATGCTCTCCAGTACAAATTTCTCTATCTATCTTCACCAAACTACATGCACAGTACACACTACACTTCCTACTCAAAATTTACCAAAATGGCGTCAATTCACCTAGCCTCGGAGTCCCCAGGGGGGGGGACCATAAATGCCCCCGCCATCTGCCCCTCTCCCGGTGACGACTCGAGGTGCCTGGAACCACTGTCTGACTCTCTTCTTCTTCATTTCTGCAACATTCGCGGCCTTTCATCTAACTTTCGCTCTGTTGAGCACCACCTCTCCTCCTCTAAACCTCACCTTCTTTTTCTAACGGAGACTCAGCTGTCTGAGGCAACTGACAGCAAACCCTTTTCTGTATCCTCCTACTTTCTCTATACTCATTTCAAAGCCAAAGGTGGCTGTTGTGTATACATACGCAACGACTTATCTTGCTCTCGTGTTCCTGAACTTGATTCTTCTGAATTCTCCACTCTCTGGCTTCGGCTTTCCTGTCATTCTCTGACTAAATATATCTGTGCTGTTTACTTATCCCCTAATTCTACTGACTATCAAAAATTCTTCGACTATCTTACTTCTACAATGGAACACATTCTGTCCATTTCTCCTTTCTCTGAAATCTCCATTCTTGGAGATTTCAATGTTCACCACCACCTTTGGCTCTCCTCTCCTTTCACGGATCCACCTGGTGAACAAGCCTACATCTTTTCTATCCTTAATGACCTAGAGCAGCTTGTACAGCACCCTACCCGTATCCCTGACCGCCTTGGAGAGAGCTCCAACATACTTGACCTCTTCCTCACAACTAATCCTTCAGCTTACTCTGTTAATCTTTTCTCTCCGTTGGGCTCCTCCGATCACAACCTTATTACCTTAACCTGTCCTATCGCCTCCAGTACGGCCTGCGGACCCTCCAGGGAAACGTCGTCTCTGGCATTTTGGAGCTGCGGACTGGGAGGCCCTCAGGCAGTACTTCTTTGATTTTCCCTGGAATGATTATTGCTTCCATGGCCGTGAGCCATCTGAGTGTGCCTTGCGCATTACGGAGGTTATTCTCTCAGGCATGGAAGCATACATTCCTTTCTCATATCCTTTGACTAACGCAAGAAAGCCTTGGTTTAATCACGCTTGTTCTAATGCTGTCCGCAACAAGGAGAAGGCCTACAAAAGGTACCGGAGCCAACCCACCCCTGAATCACATAATCTTTACGTTTCTGCCCGGAATCGTGCTAAGTCTGTTCTTCGCTCTACTAAAAATAATTTCATCCATACTAAATGCTCTCAACTCTCCAACTCGAATTCTTCCCGCTCCTTCTGGCACCTTGCCAAAAATCTTTCTAACAACTTTACCTCATCATCCTTCCCTCCTCTTTTCTACTCTGATGGTTCTGTAGCTATTTCTTCTACTGATAAAGCAGATCTCTTCGCACAGACTTTCTCCTCCAATTCCACCTTAGACGATTCCGGTGCTGTTCCTCCATCACTTCCCCCTCTGACTTCCTCATGGCTGACATTAAAATTTCTTCAGTTGATGTATTTTCTGCCATTACTGGCCTCAGTACTAACAAGGCATATGGGCCTGATGGGGTCCCTCCTGTTGTTCTCAAAAACTGTGCTTCTGTGCTTACACCCTGCCTAGGCAAACTATTTCGCCTTTGTCTGTCAACTTGTACCTTTCCTTCTTGCTGGAAGTTTGCTCTCATTCAGCCAGTCCCAAAGAAGGGTGACCACTCCCAACCCTCCAACTATCGTCCAATTGCTTTAACGTCCTGTATTTCAAAAGTTTTCGAGTCAATTCTTAATAAAAAAATTTTAAGGCATCTTTCCTATCACAACCTTCTTTCCGATCGTCAGTATGGGTTCCGTCAGGGACGCTCCACTGGCGATCTTCTCACCTACCTTTCAGACTCCTGGTCATCCTCCTTTCGGGACTTTGGCGAAAGCTTTGCCATTGCACTTGACATCTCAAAGGCTTTCGATCGAGTCTGGCATAAATCTTTAATTTCCAAACTGCCCTCCTACGGTTTCTATCCTTCTATCTGTACCTTCATCGCTAGCTTCCTTTCTGGTCGTTCTATAGCTGCTGTCGTAGACGGCCATCGTTCTTCTCCTAGATCTATCAACAGTGGTGTTCCTCAGGGCTCTGTCCTATCACCAACTCTCTTCCTTTTATTCATCAATGATCTTCTAAGCTGTACATCTAACTCTATCCACTCATACGCTGATGACTCCACCCTTCACCTTTCCATTCGGTTCCCGCAACGCCCATCTCAACAGTTACTTCAAGAAACAAGGGATGAGGCTATGGCACACCTAATGTCTGACTTGGCTCATATCTCTGACTGGGGTAAAAATAATATGGTTGTCTTTAATGCTTCTAAGACTCAGTTCTTACACCTATCAACCCGACAAAATCTTCCACAGGTATACCCACTAATGTTTAATAATATTCAGATTAATCCTGCATCATCCTTGAACATGCTTGGGGTTTCATTTACTCGGGACTTATCTTGGAAAGATCATATTGCATCTCTTGTAAAATCTGCTTCCAAGAGATTGGGTGTGCTAAGCCGACTCCGCTCTTTCTTTACCCCTGCACAATTGTTGACTCTATACAGGGGTTTTATCCGCCCCTGTGTGGAGTACAACTCTCATGTGTGGGGAGGCTCCCCACATACAGCTCTTCTCAATAGGGTGGAGTCAAAGGCTTTTCGTCTCATTAACTCTCCTCCTCTTACTGACTCCCTTCAACCTCTGTCTCTTCGCCGCACTGTTGCATCTTTATCTCTTTTCTATCGCTACTTTAATGGTCACTGCTCCTCTGAACTGTCTGCTTGCATTCCTCCACCTCTACGACGGGCGCGTAGCACCCGTCTGGCAGCAAACTCTCATCCCTTTTCTGTCCAACTCTCTAATGCAAGAGTTAACCGTTACTCCCAGTCTTTCATTCATGCAACAGGTCAGCTCTGGAACTGTCTCCCTCTGTCTGTATTTCCTCCTGCCTATGATCTCCAGTCTTTCAAACGCAGTGTGTCCAGGCATCTCAAAATGATCGGATCTTGAATTTGGCTCTCTATTGTATTTTGTTTTTCTCTTGGAGGGAATTGTTACTGCGGGCTCATGGCCTTTGGTTCCTTCTTCCTCGCATAAAAAAAAAAAATACACAGTCCATTCCCCACCAACAAGTCCTACCTAAGAAAACTTTGTGTGTGTGTGTGTGTGTGTGTGTGTGTGTGTGTGTGTGTGTGTACAATCTTATCAGTGTGACGTGTGCGTGTGTGTAGTCATGTGAGTATATTTCACGTACACGTGTAGGTGTGTAAGTATAAACTCTCATCAGTATGACGTGTGTGCGTGTGTGTATGTGACGTACATGTGTAGGTGTGTATGTGCGTGTGTTTGACGTATATGTGTTGGTGTCTATGCGTGTGTATGTACTGTACGTGTATGCTTCGTGATGTGTGTGCGTGTATGTATGCATATATGTATGTAGTGTGTACACATTTGTGATATATGTATGTAGATATGTGTGCGTGTATGTGTGTGTGTGTGTGTGTGTGTGTGTGTGTGTGTGTGTGTGTGTGTGTGTGTGTGTGTATGAAGTATTTTCGTGTGTGTATGTAGTGTGTGCATGTATATGAAGTGTGTGCGTGTATATGAAGTGTGTGCGTGTGTATGAAGTGTGTGCGTGTGTGTATGTAGTGTGTGCGTGTGTATGTATGTATGTACGTATGTAGGTGTATACACGTTATCTTATAGCTCTACATTTTCATACAATTAGGCACTTGAGAGACAGAGAGAGAGAGAGAAAGAGAGGAAGGCCGTTTACTGTGTGTGTGTGTGTGTGTGTGTGTGTGTGTGTGTGTGTGTGTGTGTGTGTGTGTGTGTGTGTGTGTGTGTGTGTGTGTGTGTGTGTGTGTGTGTGTCTGTGTCTGTGTGTGTGTACATTTTTGAATAGTCATCTATCCAGGGAGAGAGAGAGAGAGAGAGAGAGAGAGAGAGAGAGAGAGAGAGAGAGAGAGAGAGAGAGAGGAAGGCCTTTGACTGTGTGTGTGTGTGTGTGTGTGTGTGTGTGTGTGTGTGTGTGTGTGTGTGCATCAGTACTGAGGCGGGGCAGTTACAGCTAACTGAAGAACGTGGGCAAGTAGGTAGGCAAGAATAAACGTAAGTAGGTAGGTAAGTAGGTAGATAAGGAGGTAGGCAAAGATGGCAGGTATTTAGATAGGTAGGTAGATAGATTGGTAGGTAGGTAGACAGAGAAATAGGTGGGTAGGTAAGTAGGTTGGTAGGTAGGTAAGTAGGTTGGTAGGTAGGTAGGCAGGTCGGTAGGTAGGCAAGAATAAAGTTAAGTAGGTAGATAGGTCAGTAGGTAGGTAAGTAGGTAGGAAGGTAGGTAAGTAGATAAACAGGTAGGTAGGCTGGTAGGTAGGTAGATACGAAGGTAGGTAGGTAAGTAAGTTAGTAGATATGTAGGTAGGACGGTAGGTAGACCATTAGTATGTATATATGGAGATACCTAATAGACAACAGACAGACAGACAGACAGGAAGACAGACAGACAGACAGGATGGATGATGGGAAGGACGGAAGGAAGGAAGGAAGGAAGGAAGAAAGGAAGGAAAGAAGGAAGGAAGGAAGGAAGAAAGAAAGGAAGGAAGGAAGGAAGGAAGAAAGGAAGGAAAGAAGGAAGGAAGGAAGAAAGGAAGAAAAGAAGGAAGGAAGGAAGAAAGGAAGAAAAGAAGGAAGGAAGGAAGGAAGGAAGGAAGCAGGGAAGGAAGGAAGGAGGGAAGGAAGGAAGGAAGGAAGGAAGGAAGAAAGGAAGAAAGGATCGATGGAAGGAAGGAAGGAAGGAAGAAAGGAATGAATGAATGAATGAATGAATGAAGGAAGGAAGGAAGGAGGGAAGGAAGGAAGGAAGGAAAGAGGGAAGGAAGGAAGGAAGGAAGAAAGGAAGGAAGGAAAGAGGGAAGGAAGGAAGGAAGAAAGGAATGAATGAATGAATGAATGAAGGAAGGAAGGAAAGAGGGAAGGAAGGAAGGAAGGAAGGAAGAAAGGAAGGAAGGAAGGAAGGAAGGAATGAAGGAAGGAATGAATGAATGAATGAATGAATGAATGAATGAATGAATGAAGGAAGGAAGGAATGAAGGAAGGAATGAAGGAATGAATGAAGGAAGGAAGGAAGGAAGCAGGAAGAAGAGAAAATGACTAAGGAAGAGGAGGGGGGGGGTGTGGAGGGAGTGGCTGGGGACGAGAGTCAAGGAGACGGGCTGGGGACGCGCCAGACGAGAGAATATGATACGTCAGGCGCGTCCCCAGCCCGTCTCTTCTGGCCTCTCGTCCCCAGCCACTCTGTTTGTCTGTCTGTCTGTCTGTCTGACTGTCTCTTTCTGTCTGTCTGTCTGTCTGACTCTCTCACTCTCTCTCTCTCTCTCTCTCTCTCGCTCTCGCTCTCTCTCTCTCTCTCTCTCTCTCGCGCGCGCGCGCGCTTTGTCTCTCTCTCTCTCTCTCTCTCTCTCTCTCTCTCTCTCAGTCTCTGCTTCTCTGTCTGTTTGTCTGCCTGTCTGTCAGTCTGTCTGTCTGTCTGTCTCTCTCTCTCTCTCTCTCTCCCACGTGTCTTCACTGCCTGGGCTTCTCTCGGGACAAGATAGGTAGGTAGGGCAGGGTAGACTAGGGTAGGGTATGGTAGGGCAGGGAAGGGCAGGGCAGGGCACGGTAGGGTAGGTAGGGTAGGGTAGGGTAGAGTAGGGTAGGGTTGGGTAGGGTAGGGTTGGGTAGGGTAGGGTAGGGTAGGGCAGGGTAGGGCAGGGTTGGGGAGGATAAGGTAGGGTAGGGTACAGTAGGGTAGGGTAGGGTAGGGTAGGGTATGGCAGGGCAGGGTAGGGAAGGGTAGGGTAGGGTAGGGTAGGAAAGGGAAAGGTAGGGTATGGCAGGGCAGGGAAGGGTTGGGGAGGATAAGGTAGGGTAGGGTAGGGTAGGGTAGGGTAGGGTATGGCAGGGCAGGGTAGGGTAGGGTAGGAAAGGGAAAGGTAGGGTATGGCAGGGCAGGGAAGGGTTGGGGAGGATAAGGTAGGGTAGGGTAGGGTAGGGTAGGGTAGGGTAGGGTAGGGTAGGAAAGGGAAAGGTAGGGTATGGCAGGGCAGGGAAGGGTTGGGGAGGATAAGGTAGGGTAGGGTAGGGTACGGCTGGGTAGTGTAGGGCATAGTAGGGCAGGGCAAGGTAGGGTAGGGTAGAGTACAGTTGGGTACAGTAGGGTAGGAAAAGGAACGGTAGGGTATGGCAGGCCAGGGCAGGGCAGGGCAGGGCAGGCCAGGGCAGGGCAGGCCAGGGCCGGGCAGGGTAGTGTAGCGTAAGGTAGGGTAGGGCAGGGTAAGGTAAGGTAGGGTAGGTAAGCGTAGGGTAGGGTAGGATAAGGTACAGTAGTGTTGGATAGGGTAGGGTAGAGTAGGGTAGGGCAGGGTAGGGTAAGAAAGGGTAGGGTAGGGTACGGTAGGGTAGAGTAAGGTAGGGTGGGGTAGGATAAGGAACTGTAGTGTAGGATAGGGTAGGGTAGGGCAGGGTAGGCGAGGGTAGGGTAGTGTAAAGGCCGGTTCACACGAGCTGAATCGCGGCCGTTTTTTTCGCTGATTTGCGGGGAAAAAATGGCAGTTTAGGGCCTTTCAACCCGGAAAGGTGTTGACAGGTACGGGGACTGCAGAGGCAGGAACGCGGCAACAGTGTTTACAAAGATGGACCACCGTACTCGTAGTAGGTGTGCAGCTCTTGCACTTTTCCAACTTCAAGATGAGCCCTCACGGCCGCGATTTAGTTCCTCTGAATAGGCCTTTACTGCCACTCAGCTTTCCGAGGGCTTCAGGGACCGTAGGCATAAATTTTCTTAAACATAAATCTTGTACAAGATTCCTTTACCATTAACTCATACTTAAATAATCATACTTTTATACTTGTGCTTATATCAGATACACCCACACTGGAATGAACGTTAAAGTGAGATTAGTTGTGGTAGTAGTGTAAACAAGATGTCGTATTCGTCTTCGTTCCCACAGCTTTGCCTTGTTCGGTGCTTCCATTTAAATCGGCCCGGCTTCTTTCTCCCGATTCCGGCAAATAAATCCCGACATGTCGGTCTCTCCATACCGGCGAAAAAAGCGGCCGGAATTTCTACCGGGAAGCGAATTCCGGCAAAAAACGGCCGCGATTTTGCTCGTGTGAACCGGCCTAACGCCTGCTGGTCTGGTGGTAGAGGTACTGGGTGGGAAAGGGTTATCTTATAGTTATTTCCTTGACGCTGCAGTGAGTGGCTTGGTGGGTGTTCCTACTGTCCAACACATAATTCTACTGTATCATCTGTCCCTCACCTCAGTCTTGAGGAGTAAAATTATGATGATGACGATATCTTCTTTTTCCGCAGACGTGGCAGTGAGAAGCAGTGTGGCAGTGTCGCTACCCTCGTCTCAGCTGCTGTCGGGAATAAGTAAGAGGCTGGAGTTCGTGAGTGTGTCAGAGTCCCACTACGACCACACTCACCACACCCACCACCACCACGAGGATGCACCCGACCCCCACCTGGCCCCCACCAACGCAAGCAGGGAGGTGTTTCTGGGCGCTACGGCAACACTGGACTGTACCGTGTATGACCTCACTAACCAGAGTGTAAGTGTAATCTACCCCAGTTGCTCTGCCATGACCAAGATCCCTAACCCTTTTATCTGTTCTATTTATGCCACCAGGATCCGTATTCTCGTCTGGTAAGGAAGCTCCCTAACCCCTTTTCCTAAGTGATTTATTTTCCTTTTTACACCTTACTTTCCTCTCCTGTGTTACATAAATCCTTCCAATATTACCATACTCACCATAAATAACATACAGATTAGTATTAGCTTGTCGTCTCCAAAAATAAATCGCCAAGGAAGAAGTGCTACGGAGCTTCCTGAACCGATGAGAAGACGAACCCGGGACACACCGCAGCCCCATCAGCTCAACGAGGGAGGTGTTATTCGGAGCTACCGTAAGTCCCTGACCCCTGGCAGCTCAGGTCAGGGCAGAAGCAATGCAGTGCGGGGGTAGGCTATCTCTGTTTACTACCATCCTATCTCTCTCTCTCTCTCACACACACACACACACACACACAGTTACAAGTCGTGTCATGGGCGTTCGCAGCTGTTATCATTTTTTCCACACACACACACACACACACACACACACAGTTGTCTCTCTCTCTCTCTCTCTCTCTCTCTCTCTCTCTCTCTCTCTCTCTCGCCGGTGTCACGACTGATACTCACAGACGGATTAATTTTGTACCAAGGTCGTATCCCAATTTCCTGAGAGAGAGAGAGAGAGAGAGAGAGAGAGAGAGAGAGAGAGAGAGAGAGAGAGAGAGAGAGAGAGGCGAGGGAAGTATTCATGAAGGATCTTAACCGATATTTACCATGAGGGGATCAGCAGCAGAGGAATATTCTTGCCAGTATTTTCCTTTGTCGTATTTTAAGCGATGGTGAAGATTTGGCGCGTGTGATAGAGCCCGTTTATAAATCTTTATCTATTTTGCATCTATCTATATTTGCATCTATGTATTTTTGCAACTATTTATATTTGCATCTATCTATATTTGCATCTATTTATTTTTGCATCTATCTATATAACGGTATGATTTATATGGAGAGAGAAATAATCCCTTACTGAGAGCCGACAGAAATTGTTAAAGAAATAAAGACAGAGAGAAAGAAAGACACAAAGACAGAAGAAAGAAAAAAAGAAAGAAAGACCTGACCAAAAGGAAGTCAAATTCTACAAAGTTAAATTCTGTAAAGTCAAATTCTATACAGCCAAAACCTACAAAGCTAAATTCTATCAAGTCAATTTCTACACAGCCAAATTCTACACAGCCAAATTCTACACAGCCAAATTCTATACAGCCAAATTCTATACAGCCAAATTCTACACAGCCAAATCCATAAAAGCTAAATTCTATACAGCCAAATTCTATACAGCCAAATTCTATACAGCCAAATTCTATACAGCCAAATTCTATACAGCCAAATTCTACACAGCCAAATTCTATACAGCCAAATTCTATACAGCCAAATCCATAAAAGCTAAATTCTATACAGCCAAATTCAATAAAGCTAGCTACTATAAAGTCAAATTCAAGTCCCGATAATTCCAACATGCTGGGACACATTGCATTTACAAGAGTGGGGGAGAGAGACAGTGGTAAGAAGGGCCTGGGGTGTGAGACAGGGTAAGGTGCGTGTGTAGGCGTGTGTGTAGTGAAGAAGACGGGAGGGATGCGTGTGTAGGTGTGTGTAGGGAAGGAGAGGGGAAGCGATGTGTGTGTAGTGAAGAAGAGGGGAATGGGTGCATGTGTAGCTGTGTGTAAAGAGGGGAAGGGGTGCGAGTATGTGTGTGTAGTGAGGGGAAGGGGTGCGTGTGTAGGTGTGTGTAGTGAGGGGAAGGGGTGAGTGTGTAGGTGTGTTGTGAAGGAGAGGGGCAGGGATGCGTGTGTAGGTGTGTGTAGGGAAGAAGAGGGGAAGGGATGTGTGTGTAGTGAAGACGAGGGGAAAGGGTGCGTGTGTTGGTGTGTGTAGTGAAGGAGAGGGGAAGGTGTGTGTGTGTGTGTGTGTGTGTGTGTGTGTGTGTGTGTGTGTGTGTGTGTGTGTGTAGGTGTGTGTGTGTGTAGTGAGGGGAAGGAGTGCGTGTGTAGGTGTGTGTGTGTAGTGAAGGGGAGGGGAAGGTGTGTGTGTGTGTGTAGTGAAGGAGAGGGGAAGGTGTGTGTAGTGAGGAGAAGGGGTGAGTGTGTAGCTGTGTGTAGAGAAGGAGAGGGGAATGGAATGCAGGAGGAGATGAGAGTTGTAATGGAAGCAGCAGGGACCAGAAGGAGGGCATATAGGAAGCGATTAGATGACAGAGAGGTGAGGTGGCGTGAATGGAGGGTGAGAGAATTACTATGTTCACTTTAATTATACTCTCTTTTAAATATAACTTGGCCTAAAATTGCCATCTCTCTATCTTTAGTGAGAAGTAATAACAATAGTCAAACAGCAGAATACTAGTCACGAAGAAGTGCTGCTAATCACAAAGAAGTGCTGTGGGGAGGATACAGAAGCGACTGTCTTCTACAACTACTTCTACAAACACAACACAGCCTAAAAAGTCATCTCCCAATCTTCACTGCCGAATTCTAGTGATGGATAAACAGTAGAATATGATGTTAGTCACGAAGAAGTGCTGTTGAGAGGTGAAAAAATACGTTAGCAGGATCTAAAGCTGTCCCAACCGTGTGAAAGTTAATGGCACTAGTTATGTATTTTCTTTTTTCTGGAATGGACAACTTTTTACGCGCTTTCAAAATTTCGTTCTTTCCATTTATTATTCTGACATTACCTTATATTTATTTATTTATGTATTTATTTATTTATTTATTGCGTATTATTAACATTCAGGGCAGTGAAATGGCGGGGGACAGGGCGACATGGAGGCGATTTGTTTGTGGCCACCCCTTACGGGATTAAGGCGCCTGGCAATAGATAGATAGATTACCATTCGGGCTCCTATGACTCACGCAGCTGACTAAAATGATTTGGCGCTGGATGAAATATAATGCTAAAAATGAAGCAAATTTGATGGATGAAATATAATGCTAAAAAATGAGCAAGTATGAGAGACTTAATGGTAAAAGTTAACACTCTCAGGTAACTATGACTCGCTGTCAACTGAGCATTATTGTCCAGCGTTATATGGAACCAAGGGAGAAGCGACTACGATGAATTAATTACTGAGGAGGGCAGACAAGGAACGATAAAATAGCAAGGGGGAGTGAAGACGAGTTAGGAAAGAGTGGCCGCCGCCGAGGGAAAACAGGAAGAGGAATGACTAAACAGCAAGGGAAGTGAGGAGAAAGGAAGAGGAATGATTAGACAGCAAGGGAGGTGAGGAGAAAGGAAGAGGAATGATTAGAAGGCAAGGGAGGTGAGGAGACAGGAAGAGGAATGATTAGACGGCAAGGGAGGTGAGGAGACAGGAAGAGGAATGATTAGACAGCAAGGGAGGTGAGGAGACAGGAAGAGGAATGATTAGACGGCAAGGGTAGTGAGGAGACAGGAAGAGGAATGATTAGACGGCAAGGGTAGTGAGGAGACAGGAAGAGGAATGATTAGACAGCAAGGGTAGTGAGGAGACAGGAAGAGGAATGATTAGACAGCAAGGGAGGTGAGGACACAGGAAGAGGAATGATTAGACAGCAAGGGTAGTGAGGAGACAGGAAGGTACCGAAAGACTGAAGGGTGAGAAACGCAGCATATACAAACAGATACATAGACAGACTGACAGACAGCTAGATAGACACATAAGGATAGATATTAACTCTCGGGCTCCTGTTACTTCCCCTCAGTTAGATACACACTCGTCACTAGGGAAGATGGGGGAATGAAAGTATTAAAACTGCGAGGAGAAAAACATATAAGTACGAGAAATATTTAGGGGACAAAGACGGACAAAATATTACTTGGTACTTAAAACACCCTCTTTAATAATGCTAAGTGGTATCTCATACTTATATAGAGCCTTCACCCGCTGACACCTCAGAAAGCCAGGCCAGACGACAAATGCTGCGGAAGTTAATGTTAAGAGTGTCAGGCAGTTCTCCATGAACCCTCTTGTGGGCGCCCGAGGGAAAGGTGGCCAGTGTTGGGAATAATTCTAATATCTTCAGTTCGGCAACGTAATTTTTCTTCCTACTTTGTTATTATTTATTTATATGAGACGCGGTGTGAATGGTGAAAGGGTTGAAGTCACAATGCCGCTTAAAAGCCCTAAGCGTTGGAGTGGATGAAAAAATTGGGATGGAAGGAGATCAGTGGGTGTGGTGGGCGTACAGGAGTGGGCGGGGTGGGCGAAGAGTGGGTCGGGAGTGTAGAGAGCAGTGGGAGGGGTGGGTGGAGTGGAGGAGGTTCGCTGGAGTTTACTGCTCACAGACTGCAACTAAGGGGCGAGTGAGGCTGGTCAACCTCGCCTTAAATGTCTAGAGTGAGCAGCCTATCCCCGGGTCCCTATGGTCTTGATGGAGACAAAAAGAAAAAAAAAATTAGAAGATGGATGGATGGATGGATGGATGGATGGATGGATGGATGGATGGATGGATGGATGGATGGATGGATGGATGGATGGATGGATGGATGGATGGATGGATGGATGGATGGATGGATGGATGGATGGATGGATGGATGAATGAAGAGACATGGGCAAAGCAAGTGTGCGTGGTGAAGACATAAATCAAACCTATCTCCCCTAACAAGAGGAAAACAGCAAGAAAAGAAGAGCAAAACAGGAAGGAAGGAAGAGGAAGGAAAGCAGAGGAAAACAGCAGGGAAAGCAGAGGAAAACAGCAGGGAAAGCAGAGGAAAACAGCAGGGAAAGCAGAGGAAAACAGCAGGGAAAGCAGAGGAAAACAGGAAGGAAGGAAGAGGAAGGAAAGAAGAGGAAAACAGCAGGGAAAGCAGAGCAAAACAGGAAGGAAGGAAGAGGAAAACAGCAGGGAAAGCAGAGCAAAACAGGATGGAAGGAAGAGGAAAACAGCAGGGAAAGCAGAGCAAAACAGGAAGGAAGGAAGAGGAAAACAGCAGGGAAAGCAGAGCAAAACAGGATGGAAGGAAGAGGAAAACAGCAGGGAAAGCAGAGCAAAACAGGAAGGAAGGAAGAGGAAAACAGCAGGGAAAGCAGAGCAAAACAGGATGGAAGGAAGAGGAAAACAGCAGGGAAAGCAGAGCAAAACAGGAAGGAAGGAAGAGGAAAACAGCAGGGAAAGCAGAGCAAAACAGGAAGGAAGGAAGAGGAAGGAAAGCAGAGGAAAACAGCAGGGAAAGCAGAGGAAAACAGGAAGGAAGGAAGAGGAAGGAAAGCAGAGGAAAACAGCAGGGAAAGCAGAGCAAAACAGGAAGGAAGGAAGAGGAAGGAAGAGGAAAACAGCAGGGAAAGCAGAGGAAAACAGCATGTACAAAGGAGAAAAGGGTCAAGAACAACGACGAAAGACAGCCAGGAAAATGGCAAAGAAAAAACACGACAAAAATAACAATAAACTTCAGCAACAAGGGAATAAAAACTCACTACTTCCATATACCTGGCCATCAAGCGACGCAGGTAAAATGGGTCGTTGTGGCGAAGGGGTTAATTTAAAAAAGGATAATTACTGCACAGGATGATGTACAAAATTAGGCGGATATGACACCAATTAACCTGGGAAATAAGGTAACATTCTAATGAGCTATGGCTATTCCGTAACATCTGTATATTGGCGACTTATTTTGGACACTACACCTCAGAGTCTTCGAGTATAAGGCGATATTCTAATTCGTTTTGGAGATTCCGTAAAACCTTTCTCATAGCGATTCATTCCGCACGTTATATCTAAGTATCTTGTATGTTACTGATATAAACATTGTCCATATTTAAACGGTGTAAATATTATACTGGAGAAAGGTAATATGTAATAAGAATAAATCGGTCAGGAAGATGCACTACGAAGTCTCCCATGTCACCTACATTACGTGCCATCAGATCATACTGAAGACTCCTGTAATGGTTTTTCTTAGTAAAATAAATCTGGGTTAACACAGAGCAATGATCAAAGGTTTGTGAATCAGGGGAATTCTAAACTCTTCTTTCTTTTATCATCATCATCATCATCATCATCATCATCTTCATCTTCACCATCATCATCATCATCATCATCGTTATCATCATCATCATCATCATCATCATCGTTATCATCATCATCATCATCTTCATCTTCACCATCACCATCATCATCATCATCACCATCATCATCATCACCATCATCATCGTTATCATCATCATCCGGAACTCCTTTCCCACCCTAAGGAAGGGTAATAATAATAATAATAATAATAATAATAATAAAAATACTGCTACTACTACTGCGACAAATAACAATACTTATCATCATCATCATCATCATCATCATCATCATCACCATCATCACTTGCTTTACGACACACTTGTTGTTCAGTAACCACAGTGTCTCTGGCCTTGGCCACTGGCAAACAACCGCCCCTGCTGGCCCGTCCTGCTCTGTGAACCGATGTTCCCTTGACGGTAGACTACCCCTCACCCAGCAAGGTGCGGGGAAGAGAGTGGAGGTTTAGTTCTTGGATGGATATTGCACTTGCGTCCTTATAATAAATGGCCTCCATGTCACCCTGTCCCTCTGCCATTTCATTGCCCTGCTCCCAGATCACACAGCCTTCTGCAGTTAAACTTGCTAGTTCATAGTTACGTTCTTTGTTCTTGCAGGTTTTTGTAGCTACACTTTCATGTTCTTTATGTGCTGTGTTCTGTCAGTGTCATATTCTGTGTTTATGTGCTTGTGTCTGCCAACCTTCTTCTGTTATGTTCTTTATGTGCTGTGTTCTGCCAGTCTGTGCTTTTGTCTGCCAACCTTCTTCAGTTATCCTCTGTTATGTTCTTCTCTTGACTCAGTGCTTAGCCAGTTTTTTAACTCATGGCTGGTGCTCTGTTCAGTTAAGGC
>NW_027642674.1:152500-155000 GCF_032717465.1 Coenobita brevimanus | reverse complement strand
GAGAGAGAGAGAGAGAGAGAGAGAGAGAGAGAGAGAGAGAGAGAGAGAGAGAATGATGGAGAGAGAAAGAGGGAGGAGGGAGAGGTTAGGAGAAAGAGTGAGAGGTGAAAGGGAGGGAGGGAGGGAGGGAGGAGGAAGAATGGAAGGGAGAAATGGAGGAGGGAGAGGGGGAGGGAAGGGAGGAAGAAAGAGAAGGGATGGGGAGGAGAGGGGAGTGTGGAGATGAGAGAGAGAGAGAGAGAGAATGATGGGGAGGGCGAATGGAGGGATGGAGAGAAAAAGAGGGAGGGAGGGAGGAGAGAGAGAGAAGAGAGAGAGAGAGAGAGGGAGAGAGAGAGAGAGGTGTCAGAGGAGGGGGGTGGTTACAGGAGAGATGGATGGAGAGAAAAAGTGAGGGAGGGGAAAGGGGAGCGGGAGGAGGGGGTGGGGGAGGGAGGGGAGGGGGAGGGGAGAGGTGTGAGGAGAGGCGACAGCTTGGTAGTGTAGATCCCTCCCTCCCCTCCCCTCCCCCTCCCCCTCCCTCAAGATCTCTCTATAACGGCTTGAACGCCGTAAAGAATCTCTCTCTCTCTCTCTCTCTCTCTCTCTCTCTCTCTCTCCTTTCTCATTTTCTCCCTTCATTTTTCTCTCCCTCTCTCCCTCCCTCCCTCCCTCTCTCCTCCTTATCTTTCCTCCCTTCCTCCCTCCCTTCCTCTCTCCTCATTACCTTTCCTCCCTCCCTCCCTCCCTCCCTCCCTCCCTCTCTCCTCCTTACCTTTCCTCCCTTCCTCCCTCCCTTCCTCTCTCCTCCTTACCTTTCCTCCCTCCCTCCCTCCCTCCCTCTCTCCTCATTACCTTTCCTCCCTTCCTCCCTCCCTTCCTCCCTTTCCATCCCTCCTTTCCCTTTTCACTTCTCCCTCCCTCCCTCCCTCCCTATTTCTGCCCTCCTGCTGTTTCCCTCCCCTCCCCTCCCCTCCCCTCCCCTCCCCCACCTACCTCCCCATCACTTACCTCCTGTTGTCTTAACCTCTCCCTCCCCCTCCCTCCCTTTCCCCTCCCCTTCCCTCCCTCCCTCCCTCCCCTACCCTTTTTCTTCCCTCCCTCCTTCCCTTACCCCCTATCTACACCCTCCTCCCTCTCTCTCTCTCTCTCTCTCACCCTCCCTCCACCTCCCTCTTCCCTCCTTTCTCCCTCCTCCCCCTCCCTCCCTCCCCTCCCTCCCCATCCCTGGGCCCTCACGCCTTCTCAGTGTCACCCCTCCCCCCCTCTCCCCAAGCACACGACCACCAGCTGCTTAGTCTCGTGTCAAATCATCATCATCATCATCATCATCATCATTATCATCACCATCATCATTATCATCACCACCACCATCATAATCATCATCATCATCATCATCATCATCATCATCATATCATCATCACCATCATAATCATCATCATCATCATAATCATCATCATCATCATCATCATCATATCATCATCACCATCATAATCATCATCATCATCATCATCATCATCACCATCATCATCACCATCATCATCATCATCATCATCATCATCATCATCATCATCATCATCATCACCATCACCATCATCATCACCATCATCATCATCACCATCATCATCATCATCATCATCATCACCATCATCATCATCATCACCATCATCATCATCATCATCACCATCATCATCATCATCATCATCACCACCATCATCATCATCATCATCACCATCATCATCATCATCATCATAATCATCATCATCATCATCACCATCATCACCATCATCATCATCATCATCACCATCATCATCATCATCATCATCATCATCACCCTTTGTACTCCCTCTGAACTCCATTTGTACTCCCTTTGTACTCCCTTTGAACTCCCTTTGTACTCCATTGTACTCCCTTTGAACTCCCTTTGTACTCCATTTGAACTCCCTTTGTACTCCCTTTGTACTCCCTTTGTACTCCCTTTGTACTCCCTTTGTACTCCCTTTGTACTCCCTTTGTACTCCCTTTGAACTCCCTTTGAACTCCCTTTGTACTCCCTTTGTACTCCCTTTGTACTCCCTTTGTACTCCCTTTGTACTCCCTTTGAACTCCCTTTGAACTCCCTTTGTACTCCCTTTGTACTCCCTTTGTACTCCCTTTGTACTCCCTTTGTACTCCCTTTGTACTGCCTTTGTACTCCCTTTGTACTCCCTCTCGTGCCAGTAATGAAGTCATCACAGGGTAAGTAGTTCTGTCCACATTTGACAAAGTGGAGGGAGGGAGGGAGGGAGAGAAGGAGGGAGGGAGGGAGGGAGGAAAGGAGAGAAGGAAGGAGGGAGGCAGGGGAGGAAGGAGAGAAGGAGGGAGGGAAGGAGGGAGGGAGGGAAGGAAGGAGAAAAGGAGGGACGGAGGTAAGGAGACAGGGAGAGAGGGAAAGGAGGAGGGATGGAAGGAGGGAGAGAGAGAGAGAGAGAGAGAGAGAGAGAGAGAGAGAGAGAAGAGAGGAGGGATTATATGGTACCGG
>NW_027642674.1:137500-142500 GCF_032717465.1 Coenobita brevimanus | reverse complement strand
TGGCAATAGATAGACAGCTGTAAGACGTGACGAGGGGGGGTGGCGGAGGGTTCAGTGGGTGGGATGTGTGGGTTGGGGTAGATTCTGCCGCTCTGAGTAGTTCGGTTGCAGGGCATTTTAGTAGATAATATAGTAGGGGAAAAGGAGAGTTTGCGTTGCAGTGTTTGCAGTTTTGGTTTTGTTCGTCGATTATATTGGGAAGGGGGCGATGTTCTAGCCGTAACCTTCGCAGCAGTGAATGAGTGTAGTTGTTTTCTTGTCTGGGATATGCTTGGTTGAAGGCTGATGCTTTGTTTAATATTTTCTTTTTGATTTGTGAGACACACACCCCTGCACATTGCTACACTTCCACACAGCCACACCTCACAAAGTCTCCAAAGTCACTTGCAGTAGAATATGATACACAAGACCCTGGTTGTGTTACCATTACTAACCCAAGTAATGCTAGATCACGTTTTTTTATTTTATTCTTACTATCTCAAGACGATTTTATTTAATACTAAAGATCTGTGGCAGTGAAGGTTAACTAAGATATTATTCCTTTCCCAGGGGTGACGAGCGGCCAGTAACAGGAGCAGCCAACAGAGAGCTATGTGGCATTTCTTTACTGCAGTGTGTCACCATATCCCGCCCCACACCACCACACATCCCCGCCAGTCCCTCTCTACTCACCAGTCTTCGAAACGACATAAATTCATCTTTCGCAAAGCCACGAAGTGTAGATGTCGATACATATAAGCGTGAAATACAGGAATGGTTGAGTTTCTTTCCTAACCTGATTATGTCTTCAGATAAATAACTGTTATGTGATTACCCTCTTTTTATATTAACAGCCTTAAACGTTAGCCGTAAATAACAAGTATAATTAGATAAGCACCCTGTGAAAATGCTCTGAGTTCATAATGGGTTAATTAAGGACGCCAGAATTTAAGAACAAACCAAAGAAAAGCCAGCGAACTCAGGCATGACCAAAAGCACCCCACATGGCCTCCCTAGCATTGGAGTACTGGATATGTTGGTACTTCAGTATCTGTGTTAGTCATGGAGGCTCTATACACAGTAGTACCCTTAAGACAAACTACTATATGAAAATCTGGTTGGAAAACTTTGAAAGCTTAGAAGTGCATTGACACCGAGAGCTGAAATAATGCTCAAAATGTCGTCTATTGCATTAAAAGGAATTGATCAAGTCAGACACTGCCCAGATGCCGTAACTCTACCCGACATTTCTAGCCTGAAGGTTCCATAATATTCGTAAATGAAATCTGGAATGCTGATCTCAAACTACTGCCACTACTACTACTACTACTACTACTACTACTACTATTACCGTACTACCAGTAAACTCCCAGCCCAAAAGCAGTCAAGATGGAGAGTTCCCAGCCCCTACATCACTTCAAAATCTCTTTACCTAAAATCTCGTGGCCAATGACGATCTAGATTTTCGCATAATACTCTGTACGTAGAGCGAATAACATGCTAGTTTATGGAATACAGGAGTCTGCCACAACTCTCCATTTGGGGAAAAGAATGGTTAAAGGAAAAAAACATAGACAGAGGCGAATGGGAGAAGGCTGTGGTATTAGACTGTTGGGGGTACTGTTGATATTTTCTCTGCCTTTTTCCTTCAAATAGAAAATGAAATTAAAACTTTATTAATCCCCAAATAATCAGATCATTGTTAACTAACGTGATCTGGTACGAGTAAGGCTGAAAAAAAAAATGGGTAATGAGAAAAGCGACAAAAAAAAAAAAAAAAAAATCGCTTTTTTTTTCTGCTAGGTGTTATTACAAGCAAACGATAAAGAGCGATGAAGTTGTGTGTTTGGCAGGGTTTATAAATCCATCAGTTGCCTGTCTGCCTGCCTGCCTGCCTACATGTCTGCCTCCCTTCCTGCCTGCCTGCCTGCCTGTCTGCCTTCCTGTCTGCCTTTGTCTGCCTGCTTCTCTGTTAGCAAGATTACAGTAAAAAGTCAGCAGATTTTCTTATTTCTTTATTTAGATTTTGAATTTACCATTCTATACAAGCCCTTACGAACTCGGGAACGTTGTCGCTGGAATCCAAGCAGGAAGAGTCAGCGAACAGTGACTAATTGTTCGCAGTTACCCATCCATATTACTGCTTTCTCTGAATAGGAAGCCCATCCCGACATAGTCTGTGGCGTCACAAAAGGTGTGCGAAGTCAAGTGAGCAGATCATCTCTGTCTTTAGACTTTGAGTTAGGTCAGGATAAAGTAATTCGTTTTTGTTATAGCATTCAGTAAAAGGTCAGGGGTACAAGACAAGGATAAAGGTTCAGTCAGCCGTCATGTCCGAGTGAGAGGCTCATCAATTTCGAAGCATTGTGATGAACAAGCAATAAACAGAACGTCAGAAGCAGACTCCGTGGAGAGAGTGCATCAGACATAACGTCTGTTCTCATACTTCAGAACCTCGGGTGTTTAGTGATAAAATGGACGGGCGTTTGAATCGATTGTGAGGCACGAGTGTTGTTGGCGTCACTTCATAAGCTGGTGGATAGATTTTGCTGGATTTTCCCGCCATTGTCCTCCTGCCTGTGATCTGTCGCCTTGTTCCCACTGCACCCACCAAAGGTATGCTGTTTGACTTTATTAATTCTGTGCCCATTTTCTCTAACTTGGCCTAAAACTTCCATCTCTCCAACTTGAATACAGAGTTGTAGCAATGGATTAATACTAGAATATGTAAGTCACAAAAAAGTGCCATTGAAGAGGAGCCGGAGCGCTGCCCTTTTCTGCCAATGACCCATGTGAAGTAAGCGGCAAGAGGACGAAAATCTGAGCCAAGTTGCGTTGAAAAAAAAAAAAATAGTATACTGCGTGATACTATGATAATCTAGGACGTTGTGGACAGTTGAGAAGTTTGTGGTTTGCAATAGAGGGACAGGAAGACAGGGAGACAGACAGAGAGAAGAAGGACAGACACAAGGCAAGGGGAAAGAAAGGGGAGACGAAGCGTGGCGTTATTATTAGTGTAGTTGACTTCATAGCACATTATATTTGTGCCCTAACTTTAAAAGCATGTCTTCTCATGTACAGCCAAGGTTCTTTGACGAGTAGTGAACTAACAGACAGGCAGAAACACACACACACACACACACACACACACACACACACACACACACACACACACACACACACACACACACACACACACACACACACACACACACATCAAACCATACACCTCCCCCACCCCACCTACACACAACACATCCATTCACACACACACACACACACATGTATTCTGTTATGGAGCTTAGTGGCAGGGAAATGTGTGTATGTCTGCGATGGTGTGGTGAGGTGGGGGGGTTGCCATGGTAACACAGACTCCCTGCACCAGCCAAGCTAACACCATGAATATTGCCCACTGAGTCTCGCACTTTATATAAAACATCTCTGTACTCATATTTAATGCCAATATTGCCGTTTGTTCATCACAATTTGGTAGAACATACTCGGACCTAATTTGTAAAAACGATCAATGAATATTAAAGTTTTCTGTGGCAAGAAATGACATGTGAAGAAAGTGTTTGGTGGTGGGGTGGAGTGGGTGTCTAGCGATGCATTGTGGTGAGACACAGATGCACTCACAGGCACATATTTACACACACACACACACACACACACACACACACACCGCTCGCTGGTACAGTGGTAACGTTCTCGCTTGCCATCTGGTAGACGGGAGTTCGCGCCTCGCTCAGGTTGCGAAAAGTTTCACTGACGAAGTGGGTGGTTACTGTCCCCCTTGAGCAAGGGGACGGGTGTGTGGGTGTGTGAAGGTCACAGCCTTGCCCTTAGATCGGACTATATGAGCTCTCAGCTCCCTTCCGGGAGGGTAAAAGCTGACTATCACGACCATCAAGTGATCCTGACCGACCCGGTGAATTACACACACACACACACACACACACACACACACACACACAGTACTCTCTAATGGAACTTGCTGGTGGGAAAATGTGTTTATGTTACTGTGGTGGTGTCGGGAGGTTGCCATGGTAACACACAGACTTCCTTTGCAATTTATTTTTTAATAGGGCTGGTAAAGAGAGCTGTATGATCATGAGAGTTAATAGAGACAGTATTTACACTCTCAGAGTAGTATGACTCACTCTCAACTGAATGCTGTCGCCAAGAACTACCTGGAATAGAATGCCAGAGTTGCCCCTACCATGGAAGGGCCCTGGTACCATCTAGTGGTTGTAAATGAAGCTGGACAAGTCTCTCGTCTTGGTAGGCGTCGCTACTTGGCTACTTTTGCTAGTGACCGTATGACAGTGGAAGGACGAGGGTGTGTGTGTGTTGCTGTTGCATCATTCCCCTGAGGTAAGTGTTGGATATTTGGTGTTTTTAGCCATTAAGGTGACTACATTAGGACACAAGGATATCGCACTGACAGCCAGGAAGTATCATGGCCCAAAGAAATAATACCTATAAGGCTACTAGACGTAATTCTGATGAGACAAGGGGGATGTTAGTGTGAGGGAGATGAGGAGGCCTTGTAGTCCAGTGCTGCCGTTTTGTGGAAAATCGTCTGCTAATGTGGAAAAACAAATGAACGACGAGCATGGATGTGGGCAGGCGGACGTCATTCCACACTAATTGTTCACGTTATTTTGTAGGAATAAGGGGGATTTTGTCATGATTGGGAGGTATTAACATGTATTGTTATTCAGACCCTTCACAGTTAAACCAACGAATATGTAGCGTTTGTCTATAATACTGTCATTTAAAACAAGGAAGAATTCGTCGTGGAACAGTCTACCTCTACCCACCCGGCGATATCATAAAAAAATATATGTATATATTATTTACAAGACACGTGCCAACCATTAGCAGTGCACACTTACTTTGTAATATTAAAGAAATACCGAAACAATGTTGTAAATCGTGTACAGTTGAAATACTAGAAAACTTGGATGTGGATAAACTTACTTGTCTCCTGTCTTGTTATTAATCAACATTTGCTGACT
>NW_027642674.1:75000-132500 GCF_032717465.1 Coenobita brevimanus | reverse complement strand
ATTATACCATGTCACATAGTGTTCTCGCTCGCTAGCTCTGTACGCTCGCTCGCTTGAACAATAAATCACTGAAGAAAAGGTGGTATAAAGCCCCCTAAGCCGCCGTAGTATTACACCCTCGGTATGCAGTTCGTTCCCTGTGGCCTTGTAACTTTGTGTACCAGAAACGCTTACAAAATAACTTGAAATAATTTTCCTTTCGTAACTATACTCGTTTCACTTTAAGTTGGCCTGAGTTGTTGTTGTTGTTCTTGTTACATCTTAGGCTCCTCTGGATGTGAACCCTGTGTTATATTGAAGGATTGTCTGTGTTGTGGTGGTGTGGTGCAGGAAGTGAGTGGGTGTGCTGTGGTGTGGGGGTGCCACTTTGCAGTATGAACACAGGGGATTGTATGTATGTTATATTTTGTGTTAGTATTGTAGCAGGGAAAGTTGGTGTACTCGTGTCTCTGGGTTCGGTAGTGTCTGAAGGGTGTATGTCTGGTGGTGGCACATGAAGGATGCTGTTTGGCAGAAAGTTTTGGCTGGCTGGGGTGTCTGTGTGTTTATGTATGTGTTTGGTATAGAAAGTTTTGGCTGGCTGGGGTGTCTGTGTGTTTATGTATGTGTTTGGTATAGAAAGTTTTGGCTGGCTGGGGTGTCTGTGTGTTTATGTATGTGTTTGGTATAGAAAGTTTTGGCTGGCTGGGGTGTCTGTGTGTTTATGTATGTGTTTGGTATAGAAAGTTTTGGCTGGCTGGGGTGTTTGTGAGTTTATGTATGTGTCTGGGAAGTGTAGAGTCGGGTGGAGGAGGGGATATGTTGCTAAGATACTCTGTGTAGTGTTGGGCGGTTGTTCGATTTTGTTTGTGGAGAGGATGATGCAACATAAGGTTACAAAGGTGGGACGGATCTTGAGCTGAAGTGATGAACTGTGTGCCTCTCATATTCACTTGGTCTCTGACTGAAATTAGTTATGTTTCTTGGTGTAGGCTGTCAGTACTTGTGGTCTTAGTGTCTTCTGCTATCAAGGTATTGTTTTCTGTTCTTTAAAGCTCCTTCGTGTTTGTGTTGAATATGATTAGGGCTCAGCTTGTGCGGCAGTAATTCACGGTTGTTTTAATGTATTACTTATAAGTGGAGGATGGAGTTGGGATGTATATGAGAGAGGGTGTGAATTAGGGGGAGTGATGCATAATGACGGGGGACAGGGTGGCATAGAGGCGACTTGTTTGTGGCCACCTCTTACGGGATTAAGTCGTCTGGCTATAGATACATGGATAGACAGATAGCTTATAAATAGTTTCCATATGATTTGCCGAGTAGTAGCGTTAGTTATCACTAGAATATGATGCTAGTCACGAATGAGTGCTGTGGAAAGGATGTAGAATTGTAGTATTGTCTATTTCTGCTACTGATCTGCCTGACATTCTCGTATGCTTTAAATGAAACTCTGTGTCAAGTTAAAGTGAAAGGTGTGTATGTTTGTGTAGGAAGAACGAGAGACAAGGAGGTATTCTGTGGCCTGTTTTCTTTGTGCTTCCTACAAGACACAATAATAGTTATGACGGGGCATTGACGGCAAGTTTGTGAGTCAGCACACACTTACGGCCTCTCATTATACAAGGTGGTCCATATATTACGCCACCCAGTTCTTGTGTGTTGCGGGCAAGGCTCAGTGAACATTACCAGTGTCTACCCTGCATCATTATCTACTTCCCACAACCCTCTTCAGGCTTAGCTTTATAATATAGGCTTTAATTTAGGTCCATTGATTGCATGGTGGAGAATTCCCATAACCTTTTTTATGTTTAGCTGTATATCATTGTATTGTATAATCTTTTATGCCCACTGATCACACGGCTGAGGAGTAATTTGGTGAAGCGATCAGAATGTCTTAGCTCATCACAAAAGCCGTCCCCACAACACACAAGACTGCAGAGCGCAATATACTTATCACCTATATTAAGTCAAAGCCACAGTTAAAAAGGTAATGAAACAAGACAGAAAATTTAAGTTTTCATTATTAATACTTCAGTACAAAATACATTAACAGAGACAGCAATATAAAATATGCATTCAAAAGTAGCATTTGTCCACAGAACATCCTGGACTTGCAAGGCAGATCACACCATCACCACCAGGCTTCTCTCGGCAGGTCAGGGCAGATCACCAGCAGCAGCAGCAAGTAATCTCACGGCTGGGGAAGACACGACACCCTGCCGCCGCCGCCGCCGCCACCACCACCACCACCACACCACCAGGCATCTCAGAGTAGGGGAAGACACCACACCACCGTCAGGCTTCTCACGGCAGGGCAGACCAAACTTCAGCAGGGTATGACCAGTGTGGCAAGGAAGCAGCAACAAGGCAGCAGACTCCAGCATGACCTGTGGACCAGATGTGTATTAGTTCAAATCAGTGTTAGCTTTAGTTATTTAATCTTCTATCTATCTCTATCTATTGCCAGACGCCTCAATCCCGTTTGGGGTGGCCACAAACAAATCGCCTCCAAGTCGCCCTGTCCCCGCCATTTCACTGCCCTGCTCCCAACTCACACCCCCCTCTCTCATATACCTCTCCACCCCATCCCTCCATCTCATCCTCGGCCGGCCCCTCCCTCTTCCCCCCTCCACCTCACACTCATACATTATCTTCGGCAGTCCACCTCACTCACATACATTCTCTTCGTCAGTCTTTCACCCTCCATCCTCTTCACATGGCCAAACCATCTCAGTGTGTTCTCCTAACGCTTCCTATCACATCCACATCCACACCCACACCACAACGCTCCTTTATATCCTCATTCGTCAGCCTGTCTCTCCATGTGACTCCACAGGCACCTCTTAAATAACTCATTTCCACTGCTCCCACCCTTGACTTGTGTCCTTTCAACAACGTCCAAGCTTCACTTGCATACGTTAGAGTTGGTATCACAATACTGTCATGTAGTAACTTTTTCACTTCCATGCTCACTTCCCTGTTTCTTATCACTGCTTTCAAAGAACCAGCAACCTTTCTTCCCTGCTGTACCCTTTCAAGCACTTCACCCTCCAAACCTCCATCCTTACTCATCACACTACCCAAGTACTTAAACGTACTCACATTTTCCAATTCCTCACCATCCAACCTCGCTGTACATTCACTGACTTCACCTCTCTCAAAGACCATCACTTTACTCTTCCCTACATTCACCTTTAGATTCCGTTTCTTACACACTCTCCCAAACTCATCCACCAAGCCTTGCAGCTCTCCTTCGTCTTCACTCAACAACACAGTATCATTTGCAAACAACAGTACAGGGAGTTTCCAAACACTATCCTCTCTCACCAGGGCCACTCCAACATCCACTACCCTACCTTGTACCTCTTTATTACCTCATCCATGTACAGATTGAACAACCATGGAGACATGACACATCCCTGTTTCAACCCAACCTTCAAAGCGTGGACTCATTAGACTGCTCAGATTCTGTTGGGAATGGCACACAGTTAGGGAATTATATCACCAATATTTTATCCAAATTTCCCATACAGGGTGTTGCATGAAATGTTTGACAAACTTCAGAAAGTTGTTCTTGGGGCAATTTTGAGTTAAGAATTGCTGCATCAACCTGGGCTAATTTCTCGTCTATTATGCTCAGGTTCTGTAGGGAATGGCAGCAGATTAGAGACTGGTATCGCAAAATTTTATCCCCTGCCACCACCACCAGGCCGTTTATTTTTAAATCCCCTTGTAAAACTGTAGAGATATATCGGCAGGACAGTAAATAGTGATCCTACTCTGGTACTCTGTATGGAATTTCAGAGAGAGAGATGATGATGCCACTGATTCATGGGGTTATCTTTAATTTAACAAGAAACACTTTACTTACCTCTCTATTCAGTTTGCACGAAAATTAATGTTTAAAAGACTGATAATATATTCACGAAATTTTCTTCTTAAAATTTAATAAGTAAATGTTTAATTTGAAGTGTGACGTCACTGTTGCATTATGGGAGCAACGTTGAGAGATGCTGGAGATGAGTGAAGATTTTATTCTTTACGGTGTTAGTCTACTTCTTATTATGGTAATTCTTATGCCCATGTGTTTATCAGTGTTTGCTGTCATTATCGAGAGGTGTAGTCGGCTGATGTAAGTTGTAATTATTAGCTATAAGGATGATATACGGCGGTGTGTATCTCCAGGTGACCAAGATGTCCCTTTAAACTCGAGTAAGCAGTGCTACTTAAATCCCCCGATATTCACACCATCTGTTTAGGTTTTAAGGTCGAATGTGATCCTGTACATGGGCAGGCATAGTAGGTTAATTGGCTGGAAAAAATGAGGGGATGTGTGTAAAAACTGTAATGGGTAGTTTGTTTACATCGGGGATATAAACTCCGCGAGTCCCTTTAACTCTTGCAATCCCGGTGATGCCCTTTTCAGTTTATTCATAGTGCCAGAAGGCAATTTTATTCAACTTATGCAAAGTCTCTGCTATTGCAGGAGTTCAGTGAGGCTGTGCCTAACCCCTACACTTCCAGAAGTCTATACAAAGCTAAATATAATCATGAGATGGCATGAAAAAAAAAAAAAAAAAAATCCCTGCTCTGTGAGTTAAACTAGTGAAGACTGAAGGTATTAAAAAGAAAATATTCATTCCAGTGCCTGATAGCAGAGGAGACGGTGACATGGAGGTGATTTGCTTGTGGTCACCCTGGTGGGATCATGATATCTAGCTGTTGAGGGTACGTTTCCAGGTCAGCAGCTGCCCCAGTCAGAACGGTAAATGTGAGTATTTAGCAGAAACCACGTCTGGAATTCAAGCACTGTATTTTGAGGTATTTTCTGTTTATATCTCACCATTTGTTGATTTTTTTTCTTCTATGAGATTTCAGTTGCAATTAACTCCTTCCTTCCTTGGATTATTTAATCCTCAAGGGGAGTCATTGATGCCCCCAGGGGGATTCATCAATGTCCCCAGGGGGCATTTGTGACAGAAATGGCTTATACTGTAAGAAAAATGTCAGCAAATGATGAGACAAACAATGCTTCAGAATACAGAGTACTGTAATTGCAGTTGTGGTTTCAGCTATATACTATACTGTATTAACCCTTGCCTGCTGGTAGGTAGGTAGATAGAAATTAACAAATCTAGTGAGGAAATATAGTCCATTTGCATATACAGCGAGCACTCACATAATGCGGATATACAGTACTGTACCCTGAAACTCCTGCTTTATGAGAATTCCACCTTATCAGGCCATATGTTTACATGTTAAAGGGTTTCATGTTACCTAAGCCAGCCCCAAGTTCTCCATTTGGGGCGATTTTCATTCTTTTTTTTTTCCAAGACATTTACATACTTAATAAAGACATCACTACAGTAATCCCTCGGTTATCTGACGTAATAGAGCCAACGGCATGTCTGGATAGTGGATCCTTCTGGATAATGGACTTCTCCCCTGGCCCCCCTTCATACATACCCTAACTTTGAGAGCTATTGGAAAAGGCCACAACAGTACCGTACATTGTACAGCACTAATTTCTGTTTTTTTACATTACTTTGTCTGGTAAAGGAGACCTATAAACCACAGCCAAGCAATTACCGTGGTCAAACAGACTCATCAAGCAGACAAGCAATCACCACTACAGGGACATACCTTGCAGTTACATGAAAAAGAAATGGCTCTGCCAGGGGAAAATGTTTGCTCAGCCATAATTTCCACCTGGATGCAAGCATTTTGTCCGAATAAAATGGAAAATGTATGATTATTGGTTTTGAATAGCCAGATCACAGGGTCTGGATAATGGACATCAAGCTAATTGAGGGATTACTGTACATATAAATACTGGAGGATTCCTTACCTTGAATGGAAGAGGTTGTGGGCTTGCTAGAGGGAAGTGGAGTGGGGTCCCGAGGCAGGGCAGGACTCTTACTGGTCATAATGATCACACAGAGCATGAGTGCAGCCAGAGTGCGGGGAGAGGGTAGGCTCAACTGGGGTAGGAATGCTCAGTCGGCTGTGACGACACCCCACGCAGACACATGACAGCTATACGTCATAGGCTGATGCAACCTGTGCTGTGACGATCACTGGCCGCGTTGTGTCTGTTCCCACCATGTCATGACCCAAGTTTGCCGTGTTATGACCATATGAACGATAATTTGGGGCCTCTTGCCGCAACATGTCAATCCTCACCACATAGTAAGGTGTTAGAATACTGTAAATGGGCAGCTTCCTCTGCCTGCATAATGTCTATCATTTTCATGTTGTGACTAAATTTGGAAATAAAATTTTGCCTCCTGTGTTATGTGAGTTTCATGCTAGAGGATTGGGTATTATGTAGGCATGACTGTACTGTAATGCATGAATTTCATCCCTAACACCTGCCACATTTTGTTTTTCATGTAATATGGTATAAAAGAAAAACTTGAGGAAGTAATATATTTAATTTCTTTCAGACTGCAGAGTACCAACTGGTCAGTTAAACACCTCTATGAGTGAGGCCTCGTAGCCACCTTGCTGCTGCGGGTCTAAAAGGTGGGTTTCCTTTTGGATTACCACACCCTGATCAATTGCAGTGGGTATGACAGTGAATTTAAGTTAATATAGCCATAATGTTTGACAAATATATGCAGAATGGCAGTTCACAATATACCATCTGGTCGATTAAACAAAACTCTTCAATCTTAAACCTAGTCCCCCCATGCCTCATATTCAGTGATGCATTACACATCCATCTAATCATTGCCCTTTTCCTTTACTGCTCGGGGAGCACTGTAGCTCGGTGGTAGGGTGTTGGGCTCGTAATCGTGAGGCTGCGAGTTCGCGCCCCGCCTAGTGGCTGCTGTGCTGGGAGGGGTAGCGCTCTCCTGTAACCCTTGCAGGGCTATATGATCTGATGAGGTCTAGCTTGGGGATTAATCCCCTTTTTTCCTTTACTGCTCAGGTCTTGCTCCCATATAGCATTATGCTTCTAATTCATGCTGCATGCAGAGATCCTTTAGTGTGGAGGGAGAACCCTCTCAATGGCAGGAGAGGTAACAACTCCCTGAACTTCCTCCAGCCACTCCTTGCCTTAGCTCTCCAGCCCCATGTTCAGCACATGACATGTCCCCCAAATGACAAAACTCTTCCACACACTCAAAAATCCCCAGCAAGATCAATCGTTTCATACCTGACAATTTACATGCTCTCCCTTACACACCAAACACACAAAATCAGCATTATCTCGCAGTCGACCTCAAATACGACCACATCTATGCATCCACTTATTACAAATACTGCACAAGATGAAGTTACTTCCCATACCCTTTGTGGTGAGCCGAACCTGGCCACTCTCCCTCCGATTTGACGGTACCACCAGTAGCCCTAGACATCATCACTTTTGTTTCATCCGTATTTACTCTCAAACCCTTGTATCCCATTCGATCTCAACTTTTCATAAATCTTTCCCCTGATTATTTTTCCTTATAGTTGTGATCTTCAGAGGCAAAGCCTGAGAATTAGAGAGCTTGAGAAGTATGTCAAGGTGCTATTGAGTGATGGTATTATTGGAAGGTTATAATACTCATTCAAGCAGAGTAAATCATTTTGAATTAATCAGTGTGGTGGAGTAGAATGTGTTAAGTTTTATTGCTTTACTACTGGTCTGATCTTAGAAGGTAATGCCTTGAGGAATTAGAGGTAAAAAGACTTAACCAGTGTTTTGTGAGAGACTGTATTGTCGAAGGTTATATCAGTCTCTCACATTGAATAAAGTAATCTTGAATTAAAAGATGTAATGGAATTGGTAGGGTTAAATTTGAATGATTTTTCTACGTATGTGAAGCTTCAGAGGTAAAGTCTTAGGATTAGAGGGTTAGAGGATTGAATAAGAAGCTGTTGAGAGACTGCATTGTTCATGGGTATACGAATCAAGCTGAATAAAATCTTACTGAATCAAAAGATGTGGTGGAGCTGATAGGGTTAGGTTTGATTTGCTGTCTTTTGTTTACTGATCTGAGGGTGAATGTTAAAGCTTGAGAAGAGGGTTAGAGGATTGTATTAGTGTCCTGTGGGAGACTATTGTGCAGGGTTGTACCAGTCTCTCAAGACAAATTTAAATATTTGGTAAAACAGAAAGAGTTAAAGTTTGTTACCTTTCCATGTTGACATCATATCAGAAGCTAAAACCTGAGGATTACAGGACTATGCTGAGGTGGTATGAGGGACTGTATTGATGAAGGCTATATTAATCGTGCTGAATAAAATAATCTCAAATTGAAATATGTCATAGAGGTGAAAGGTTTTAAGTACCATATGGTATTTTTCCTTACAGATCTGTACTTGGATGTTAAAGCTTGAGGATAAAAGGGTTAGAGGATAGTACCAGTGTGCTGTGCAAGACTAGTGTTGTTCGTTCGTTCACGATTTCCTCTCCAATAGAGAGGGCCGGGCCGTGTATTAGCCCGGTCGGTGTTTAGGGCTGGGTTGTATGGGTGTGCCATGATGGCTGTAAGGACTTTTTATTCGGGGGCAGAAACCACCGTGGTGGCTCTGTGCTTTTATATTACATATACATATACATACATACATACATATACACATATATATAAATATACATATACATATATATACGCACATACATATACATATATACATACACACATACACATATACATACTCATACATATATATACATACATATACACATACATATACATACGTACACATATACATATATACATACACACATATACATACATATACATATACATACATATAATATATATATATACATACACATATATACATACATACACATACACATACATATATATGTATATATATATAGAGAGAGAGAGAGAGAGGTCACAGGCACGCCTTATGCCTGCACACGTTGAGGCATGAGCGTCAGCGCATGCAGGCACAAGCATACGAGTGACATTAGGGAAGGGGGGAAGGGGATTTACAGGGTTGGGGATTAACGGGGCTAGAGATTAACTGTACGACTGACATTAGGAGGGGGGGGGAGGGACTTAACTGTGTTTACCAGTGTGGAGATGGGCGTGTTGGCTATTACTGAGGTGGCTGCCTGCCTGAGTGTTATCTCTAGCTGGGGTGTGATGTTAGCGCTTGGTATGTCAGGGTTGGGGCGGGTGGCGGGTCTTATAAGTTTATTGGTGGCTGGGCAGCGCAGTATGTAATGGAGGAGCGGGAAGGAGGTTTCGGTATTACAGTTTTCGCAGGTTACGGTTTGGTTGTTATTCGATTGGATTTGAGCAAGGCTCTTATAACCTAATCTGAGCCGTCTGATCTTTTTGAGGGTCATGCTGCTCATATTGTGTACAGCAGGTATGGGCTTATATTTGGTAGCGTCGGCGTACCATAGAGCGGAGGGAGAGCCTGTATTGACTTGCTGTCGGTGTTCCTGAAGATTGAGTTTGCTTGCTTGAGTTTTTATTGATTTTTTTTTTAAGCTGAGGCTGGAAGGGACGTCTACTTGAATGTACGGGTGCGCTGTAGCATCTTTGGCGAGGCGATCAGCATGTTCGTTGCCTGTGATTCCGACATGACTTGGAATCCAGTGAATGGTGATTGTTCCGCCTGCGTTTTTAATCTCCTGAGTGGTGGTCATTATATCCGTGATGAGGTGGATGTTATCGGATGGTGTCTGGGTTTTTAATGTTTGGATGGCGCTAGCTGAGTCTGTATGTATTATGATGTCTGACGTGGGCGTAATTTCGAGCGCATCATCTAAGGCTGCTAGGATTGCCACTAACTCGGCCTGAAGGGTGGATGCTCCGTCAGTTATTCTGAGGCCATACGAGTGGTCATGGCCTGTGACTGCCGCACCTGCTTTACCTTCGTTTACGGAGCCGTCTGTATAATAAGTGGCGGAGTTAGGGGTGGTGATGGAGGCAATTCGCCTGAGGCTCTCTTGCCGCAACTGCTGGGTGGGGGTTGTGGCTTTGGGGGGGGAGCTGGCGATAATGAGTTTGTACAGTGGAGGGCTCCAGGGTGGGAGGGGGTGATAGGCATCGCTTGGCGTGTCAGGGGGGAGGTTCAAAAGGGGAGTAATGTTGTAAGTGTGGGCGGCTTTGGCGACTTTGTGGCACCAGGTGTTGGTGAGTAAATCTGGGTGTAGGTTAACTGCCGCAGTTATTCTTGTAAGAACGGGTACGAAGGGTGATCAGAAAGTAATGACAGTTCGTGCTATAACATGAAAACCTTGAATGATGGGAGGTAGGGGAGCAAGGAGAGTGCAGAGTTGCCTGTCCTTACGAGTTTGAACTTGTCGCCGTATGCTTGTTTTATTGTTGTGAGTGAATGCTTCACTCTTGTTTTTGCTCTCTGGCCAGAAACATGGATTACTCGAAAGAAGGCTGCAGGTTCTACATTTTTACGAGGTGGAAACTGGGAAAGAAAGCAACAGAGATTCGAGGGGAATTATTACAAGTTTATCCAGACACTACTCCTTCCCTGGAAACTGTTTCCCGCTGGATTCGTGCTTTCACAGCAGGAAAAACTGAATTGAAAGATGAACAACGCTCTGGACGCCCCCGGACATCCGTGACCGAAGCAACAACTGTCCGTGCACGGTCCATCATTGGCGAGGATCCAACTGTAACTCTTAGGTTCTTAGCCTTGGAGCTTGATATCAGTTATGGGAGTGCATATGACATCGTGCATGAACAATTACACCTGAGGAAGAAGTGTTGTCGATGGATACCCCATTTGTTGACTGATGAGCAAAAGGCTGAACGGGTGAGGATTTGTCGTGTCTGGCTTGCTGAATTTGAACCAAATGGTCCAAAACGGTTCTCAGATGTTGCTACTGGAGATGAGTGTTGGATTTCATTCTTCACAACCCGTGACAAGCAGTCAAACATGGTGTGGTTGGGCGATGAAGACCCTCGACCTCAGATTTTGAAGGAAGGATTTCGCAGCCGGAAGCGCCTTTTCACCATCTTTTTCAATTCTCAAGGACCAATATGCGTGGATGTGATGCCTGAAAAGTCCACTATCACAGCCTAATACTACACAGACCAGGTCCTTCCACAAGTCTTGGAACACAAGGCCAACACCGCACCAACCCGCCGTCGGTCTCGCCTTTTGCTGCACCACGACAATGCTGCACCCCACAAAGCTCGCCTCACTATGCAGTACTTGGAACAACAAGGTATAACTCTGCTCCCCCACCCACCCTACTCACCTGGCTCCCTGTGACTTTTGGTTGTTTCCAAAAATTAAATCTGCCATCGCTGGGAAGCAATTTCATCGCATCCAAGACTTGGCACGGACTGTCAATTCAGAACTCCGAAGTATACCGTCTTCAGAGTACCACGCTTGCTTCATGAAGTGGAGAAAGAGAATGGAACGCTGCATAGAGGTTGGAGGGGAGTACTTTGAAGGAATGTGAGTCATAGTTTGATAGTTCTTCATGCTAATAAAAGTTTATGGACTCACTGTCATTTCTTTCTAATCACCCCACGTAGTGTTGAGCCTTTGTGCGCCAGCTTGGCTGTTAGGTTGGCGACTCGTGCTTGAATTCTGAGGTTGAGGGACTCCATATTGCACTCGGCGCGAAGATTGCACAGTCGCGTCCACATAGGGGAGCCAGTAATGATTCTGAGTGCTTCGTTTTGTACGACTTCAAGCTTGTTGGCAAGCTGAGGGCTGATGGTGGGTAGGGCGGGGGCAGCGTAGTCAACAATAGATCTTATCGCCTGAATGTAGAAAAGACGAAGTACTTTAAATGAGGCTCCTTCTCCTTTCCCTGCTATTGCTCGAAGGGCGTTAAGTCGGAGTTTGGTAATGTTTTTGAGATGTTGTACTTCATTGTTAAAAGAGAGGTTCCTATCAAAATATACCCCCAGGTATCGGTGTGCATTTACGTATTCTACTGGGGAATTCCCTAAGATGAGCTGGGCTGGGGGGGTGGGAATTCTGATAGGAAGGGCTTTTGTTTTTCCCGGGTTTACTTTGAGGCCTAATTCCCGACATTTCTTGTGTATTTTCTCGAGTGCTTTCTGAGCTTTTTGTAGGTAGTTGCCGCCGTATGTGACAAGGGTGATATCGTCAGCATAACATAGGAGGCGGGTTCCCTGTCCTAGGTTTAGGTGGAGAAGGCACTCTACAAGGGTATTAAAGAGAGTTGGGCTAATTATGCTGCCCTGTGGAGTACCATTTATGTGCGGATATGCGTCAGAGAGATGGCCTTGGAAAATGACTTTTGCTTTTCGACCTGTGAAAAAGTTTTCCAGCCAGCGCAGTAGGCGACCCTTGACTCCCTTGTTGGCAATGGTAGTCAGGATGGCCTCAGGGCATGCCAGCTCAAAAGCTTTTTCCAGGTCTATGAAGACTGCTAGTCCTTTGCCTCCACGGAGCTCGGATATGAATGAGCTAAGGCATTCCGCCGTGCCTTTGCCTTTTGTGAAGGCAGATAGGTGGTCGTGGGGGGAAGGGGTGACCCAGTCCAGTCGGGATTTAATTAGTCTTTCCGCTGTTTTGCTAAGGCAACTGAGAAGAGAAATTGGTCTAAATGTCTGGGGGTCTAATGGTTTTGGTATGGGGTGGATGATGGCTTCTTTCCACTGTGCGGGTAGTTTACCTTGTTGCCACGAGTGATTGAGGAGGTTGAGGAGGGCTGCTCTGGCTATGGGACCTGTATGTTTAATCATTGAGTAAGTTATACCATCTGGACCAGGGGCGGTGTCAGTGCTGGTTTTGAGAGACCGGTGTAACTCATCGATGGTAAAGAAGTGGTCAGTGGGGGATGGAGTGTTTTTGTTTTCGGTAATTAATTGGTGTCTCATTGGGTGTAGGTGTTCCTGTGTTTGTCTGGTTGATGGGGGTAGTTGGGTTGGGGATGTTCTCTGTGAGAAGGTGGCTGCTAATCTGTCGGCCTCGCCTTGTGGGTCAGGGTGAGTCGGGGGGCGGGTGGGGCGGGGGTTTGATATTGCTTTAATTTTTTTCCAGATGTTGCCTATTGATGAATGTGCACCTAGTGATTGACACCATTCCAGCCAACTACGTTCTTTTAGAGCATTTTTTTCGGTTGTGGTGTGCTTAATTACCGATTGGAGATAGCTGCGGCTTTCAGGGGTAGGGTTAGATCTATAAATTTTTTTTGCTCTGTTCAGCCTGTTGTTCAAGATTTTGACCCGGTCGTTGTAATACCAGTGGTCTTTATGGTGGCCCCTGGGGGGATTAGTGGTTGGGATTGACTGTGCAGCCACAGAGTGGAAGGCGTCTGTTAGCAGATTGGTGTGTTCCTCTAGATTAATTGGGGGATTAAAGGTGCCTAAATTTTCTAGGAGAGTGGTGAAGCGTGTCCATTCTGCTTTCTTTGTGTTCCATTTGGGTGAGGGATTGGGGGGCTTAGGGAGTTTGGCCAGGTTTATGGTGCATAAGATGGCGTGATGATCTGAGGCAATGGTGGGGTGTATTTCCCACTTGGCGAGGTTCGCGATGTCACTGGTGATAAATGACAGGTCAAGTCTGCCTCCTCTCAGGTGCGTGGGGGACTGGGGGTTGTTTAGTAGGGTTATGGATGGTATATTATCTAATATTGTTGCGATATGGCGGCCTGTCTGGTTGGTAGTTGCTGAGCCCAGGCGTGGGTGGTGGGCATTAAAGTCGCCTCCTAAGTATATATGTTCCGTGGCGGATGTTGCGATAGCCTCATCTAGGTTTAGTTCAGAGTTTTGGGAGCGGTATGTGTTGAAAATTTGTAGTTGTGTGGTGGCAAGCGTAATAGAGCAGCCCTGAATTTCCACTCCTTCCCCGCAGTTGGGTAATGGGTGAATGGGTTTGGCAGGGATGTGGTTTTTAATTAAGATCGCTGATCCTCTGGGGCCTCCTCGGGAATAAGGGAGTGTGAATGAGGTGAAGCCTCGTAATTTGAGAGATTTGTGGGCTGGGATTAAGGTCTCTTGAAGAAGGAATATGTCAATTTGGTTTGTGTGGGCTGCCTCTTCGAGAATAGAGCGCTTGTTAGATGCGCCTTGAATATTCCATTGCATGATATTGATGTGTGGGGGGTTGGTGGGGTGTCGTGGTTGTGGGGGGTTGGGGGGAAGTTGTGGGTGTAGGGGTGTGTGTGTGTGGGTGTTTACTCGTCTGTGTTCATCCATGATGGTGTTGAGTTGTCTGTGTCAGGTGGTGTTGGTGTCGGTGAGGGGCGTCGTGAGAGTGGAGATCGGGAGTGCGATTTGTAGGTGGTGTCTGTCTCCATGTGTTCGCGTGTGGCAGAGCAGGATTCGTGTCGTCTTCTGGAGGGGGATGATGTTGATGATGATCTGGATGTGGAGTGTGATGGTGTGGTTTTACGGGGGTCTTTGTTTTGTCCGTTTACTAGTGTTGGTTTCCAAAGTGCAACCCAGTAAATTGGAGAGGTCAATCCCTTCACTGGAATACAAAGACATGCACATTATTCATCTTCTCTTCAAGCATCAGATCAGGAAGGTATTGTGGTCTTTATAAATTGCCTTTCAAAATGTATTGACCTGTATTAAAGCCAGTCCTTTTACCATAGCTTGTTTTTACTTTTTCCCTTTATATAAGTAGCAACTGCTCTATATTCTTTCCATAGCACTTGTTCATGATTAGCATTAAACTGCAGGCTTAGGTATTCCAAGTAGCTCAGGAAATTTCGAAATATCTCCTCCTAAAGCGACATTAATAGGTACATGACAATTTAGTTTAGTCTGTGCATGATAGTTCAATTTCCCATTTTTTGTAACATGTAAAGAAATAAAATACAGTAGAAGTTTTAGCCGGTATTCTTCAGGGGCTGCGGTGGCATGGTCAGCATGGTGCTGGCCTGCTGATCAGGAAGACCCGGGTTCAAGTCCCGGTGTGATAGAGGTTTCTTTAAAATGTGGCTGAGGGAAGTTTGCGTAGCAGGCTTTCCTTAAAACCACAAGGCCCCTTACTTACACTTCAGCTCACACACACTAAGACACTTACACACACTACTACATACATACACACATCAAGACGCACACACAACTACACACACACACAGTAGACACACCACACACACACACACAGAGGGGTATATACAAAACACAGGGAGTGAGAGAGGAGGGGGTTTTATTAAAAAGTCCAATTTTGGTATACCTCCTGTGGCAAAATTGATATAGCCCCCCCTTTAATATTTTTTGGATATTTTCATTTAGTGCCCCCCAGGCCCCAGACCCACTCGGCTGAACCAAATCGTCTGGCGTCAGCTGGAACATGATATACCAGAGTTATGCCGGTCATGTGGGGGTTAATGGTGACAGTGTAGTAACTGTCAGGCTCCTATGACTCACTCAGCCGAACAAAATCGTCTGTCAGCTGGAATGGAATACTAGAGCTGTCCCAAGCACCAGAGGGTTAAGAATCTTAACCCCCTGAGTGATGCTCAGGACAACTCCAGTACCCCATTTCAGCTGACTCAGACGATTTTATTCGACTGAGTCACAGGAGCCTGACAGTGTCAATACCGTCACCATTAACCCCCTCACAACCGACATAACTCTAGCATCATGTTCCAGCTGACGTTAGACAATTTGGTTCAGCCGAGAGAGGATCCTAGGATCCTGAGAGACACTATAACATCACAAACAAAATACAAAATGCCTTCCCTCCATCCTGAACGTACTATAATTCATTTACATTAAGTAAGCTCGTATTTTTGCAGCTTATTTCATGTATCTTAGTTAAAAGAAAAAAATACTACGAGCTCTGTATCTTTTCATAGCCCTTCTTCGTGACTAGCATCGTATTCTAGTTATCTATAGTTACAACTGAGCATTCAAGTTGGAGGGATCACAACTTTAAGCAATTACAGTAAACAAACAAACAAAAAGCAAGTGTCGTCCTCTTGACCTCTCGTCTTCGCAGGAATGCAGCGGTGGCGTCATCTTGTGCGTGGAATGCGTGAAGTGCAGGCTCTTGAGTGGAAGGAGCACGGAGCCACGGGAGACTTAATAATATTCGCTAGTCAGCCAGTCTAGAAGCCTGGGACATTTGCCTGAAATAATAATAATAATAATAATAATAATAGAAATAACAACAAAACCAGTCATATACATAATTCAATATCTTAGTCACTCAATCTTTTTTTTTTTTTTTTTTTCATGCGAGGAAGAAGGAACCAAAGGCCATGAGCCTGCAGTAACAGTTCCCTCCAAGAGAAAAACAAAATACAATAGAGAGCCAAAATCAAGATCCGATCATTTTGAGATGCCTGGACACACTGCGTTTGAAAGACTGGAGATCATAGGCAGCAGGAAATACAGACAGAGGGAGACAGTTCCAGAGTTGACCTGTTGCATAAATGAAAGACTGGGAGTAACGGTTAACTCTTGCATTAGAGAGTTGGACAGAAAAGGGATGTTTTTTTTTTTATGTGACCGACTCTGGGCATAGGCTTCACAGCCTGCTTTCAAGGCCCAGTAGTCCTCCTACGTACCGCACACCTCTACATGTCACCACTTCGGCGCTAACACCCACCGTCCATACTGAATACATGCTACGCGCCCGTCGTAGAGGTGGAGGAATGCAAGCAGACAGTTCAGAGGAGCAGTGACCATTAAAGTAGCGATAGAAAAGAGATAAAGATGCAACAGTGCGGCGAAGAGACAGAGGTTGAAGGGAGTCAGTAAGAGGAGGAGAGTTTATGAGACGAAAAGCCTTTGACTCCACCCTATTGAGAAGAGCTGTATGTGGGGAGCCTCCCCACACATGAGAGTTGTACTCCACACAGGGGCGGATAAAACCCCTGTATAGAGTCAACAATTGTGCAGGGGTAAAGAAAGAGCGGAGTCGGCTTAGCACACCCAATCTCTTGGAAGCAGATTTTACAAGAGATGTAATATGATCTTTCCAAGATAAGTCCCGAGTAAATGAAACCCCAAGCATGTTCAAGGATGATGCAGGATTAAGCTGAATATTATTAAACATTAGTGGGTATACCTGTGGAAGATTTTGTCGGGTTGATAGGTGTAAGAACTGAGTCTTAGATGCATTAAAGACAACCATATTATTTTTACCCCAGTCAGAGATACGAGCCAAGTCAGACATTAGGTGTGCCATAGCCTCATCCCTTGTTTGTTGAAGTAACTGTTGAGATGGACGTTGCGGGAACCGAATGGAAAGGTGAAGGGTGGGGTCATCAACGTATGAGTGGATAGGGTTAGATGTACAGCTTAGAAGATCATTGATGAACAAAAGGAAGAGAGTTGGTGATAGGACAGAGCCCTGAGGAACACCACTGTTGATAGATCTAGGAGAAGAACGATGGCCGTCTACAACAGCGGCTATAGAACGACCAGAAAGGAAGCTAGCGATGAAGGCACAGACAGAAGGATAGAAACCGTAGGAGGGCAGTTTGGAAATTAAAGATTTATGCCAGACTCGATCGAAAGCCTTTGAGATGTCAAGTGCAATGGCAAGCTTTCGCCAAAGTCCCGAAAGGAGGATGACCAGGAGTCTGAAAGGTAGGTGAGAAGATCGCCAGTGGAGCGTCCCTGACGGACCCCGTACTGACGATCGGAAAGAAGGTTGTGATAGGAAAGATGCCTTAAAATTTTTCTATTGAGAATTGACTCGAAAACTTTTGAAATACAGGACGTTAAAGCAATTGGACGATAGTTGGAGGGTTGGGAGTGGTCACCCTTCTTTGGGACTGGCTGAATGAGAGCAAACTTCCAGCAAGAAGGAAAGGTACAAGTTGACAGACAAAGGCGAAAGAGTTTGCCTAGGCAGGGTGTAAGCACAGAAGCACAGTTCTTGAGAACAACAGGAGGGACTCCATCAGGCCCATATGCCTTGTTAGTACTGAGGCCAGTGATGGCAGAAAATACATCAACTGAAGAAATTTTAATGTCAGCCATGAGGAAGTCAGAGGGGGGAAGTGATGGAGGAACAGCACCGGAATCGTCTAAGGTGGAATTGGAAGAGAAAGTCTGTGCAAAGAGATCTGCTTTATCAGTAGAAGAAATAGCTACAGAACCATCAGAGTAGAAAAGAGGAGGGAAGGATGATGAGGTAAAGTTGTTAGAAAGATTTTTGGCAAGGTGCCAGAAGGAGCAGGAAGAATTTGAGTTGGAGAGTTGAGAGCATTTAGCATGGATAAAATTAACGGGGAAATGGCATTACGTGAACAATATATCCCAACTTTAATATGGTAAGTCATCTTTAATGTCAGGACTAACTTGCCTAGCCCCAGACTCCTATGCTCCTCAGGGGGCAACATAGGATTGGATGACGGATGGATGGATAACAGTAATAATAATAATAATAATAATAATAATAATAACAGAGTAAACCCAAAATACATTACAGTACTTTACATTATCAAGTACTACAAATTTGACACAGGCCAACATATCATCATCATCATCATCACCATCAAATCCTACATTGCCCCATGAGAAGCGTAGGAGCCCGGGGCTAGGCAAGTTGGTCCTGACATTATAGACGTGAGTGACCAGCCTCACTCATCCCTGAGTGGCATTACATGAGCAATCAACCCCAACCATCCCTTGGATATAAACCTTCACTGGCTCAATCCGACTGGAGCGCAATAATTACTCACTAAACCACCAGGCGCCAAAATTTGGTTATATGGTTACCACCCAGTGTAGTAAATGGTTTCCTGGTGTACAGGAAACTGTCTGGCTTGTCACTTAGTGTAGAGTCACCCACAGGCAGAAGGAGGAGGAAAGAATGAAAGACAGAAAAGGAAGTGTAAAGTCACCTGTATGCAGAAGGACGAGGAAAGAATGAAGGAAAGAATGACAGAAGAGGGAGTGTAAAGTTAACTGTAGGCAGAGGGATGAGGAAAGAATGAAGGAAAGGATGACAGAAGAGGATGGAAGGAAAGAAGGATGGAGGAGAGGAAAGGGCAGACACCCGAGAGCAACACTACATCGAGTTAGTGGAAGGTGAGCGCCCCCATTAACATAACAATTTCTTTTTTGAACTCACTATATCTCACTGCATCTGTTTATCTTCGGCCAGATGCTTTAATCCCAAAGCAGGTGGCCATGATGACACTCCCTCTGCTATCAGGCCGCCCACCCTCCATCCACTTCCTCTGTGTCGACCTTTCCTGTGCTATCAGGCCACCCAGCCTCCATCCACTTCCTCTGTGTCAACCTTTCCTGTGCTATCAGGCCACTGGTATACCTCTCCACCCCTTCTCTCTTCAACACCTTCTCTCTCCTGCCAGTGTCCTGAAATAGGGGTAATAATTAGTAGAGAAAAATAGGGAAAAATCTAATAACTCCTCTAATGATATATTTTGTGTATTACACCTAAATATTTTCTTTATTACTCATATATTTAACAACTGGCTGCAGCAAGTGACAAGTGTTAACGTTAGGGGTACGGCTGCAAGAGGCAGACTGAAAAAGACCTGGGACGAGGTCACAGTGACCTCAGGGATAAGGGACTGAATAGGGAGGCTGCCAGAGACTAAGCAGCATGGACAGCCACCATGAGGTGACCAAGGCGGATGCATGCAAGCATACTGGAGCCTTTATAAACGAAACAAAATGATGTGGGATCAGGGTGACATGCCAAAACATTTACTTTATGGTTGCTGCAGCAGACAACTGATTCAACTCATTAGGGGTACAGTGTATTATGTAATCTATGAGGTTCAAAATACAGTGCAATTCTGACAATTAAACATGGCTGGCATCAAGCAGTGCAAGTCCAGGCAGAGACTACTCCTCCATATCTCCCATACACACATCATGCTCTTGGCCACTAGGCCTCTTCCATTGTCCCTCCACCCTGCCATGTTCCAACCCCAGCAAAGCACATCTGACACACAAATGCACCTGCTTCCTGGTGGTTGATGGGTCTGCTCAGCCACACAAACCAGGGTAGAGCCACAACAGTAAAAACGCTACGGAAGACACAGAGCCGATGGGGAAAAAAATATGATCAGCATCGTACACAGAGCCACCCTAATGACTTTCCCAAGCCTGCCCTGCCCTGCCCTACACTGGCCTGACAATGACCAAACACACGCCTAACAACACACTGATACACACACACACACACACACACACACACACACACACACACACGTGGAGCCAAGACAAGCTTTATAGGCAGGGAAGATACAACTTTAGGAAAGCAAATTTTACAGGATTGAGAAACTTTTTTGAAAATGCAGATTGGAGAAAATTCAGAGAAACAAGAGAGATACAGAGGAAGTGGGATATCTTTCTAGACCTGTATAATTTGGGAGTGGAAAAATTTGTACCAAGAGTAAGAGGGAAAGAAAACAGGAAAAAGGAGTGGTTTAATAGAAGGTGTATGATAGCAAAAAAAGAGAGAGATAAGGCGTGGAACAACTGGAGAAAGAGAGGTAACAACAGAACAAAGGAAGAATATAAAAGAACAAGAAATGAATACACAAGAATACGTAGAGAAGAAGAAAGGAATTTTGAAAAAGGTATAATTGACAAATGTAAGGATGAACCCAAACTGATTTATAGATTTGTTAATGGCAAACTGAAACAAAAGGAAGGAATCACCAGATTGAAAGTAGAAGGAGAGGTCTATAAAGATGCAGCAATGCAAGCTGAAATAATGAACAAATGTTTCCAATCGGTTTTCACTAATGAAAGGGAGTTTGTGGAAGGGGAGGGAGTGATTAGAAATGTTCCGGTGATGAAAGATATAAAAGTGGAGGTACAGGAAGTGTATAAATTACTGGAAACTCATGATGTAAGGAAAGCCCCACGACCAGATGGAATTTCTAATTGGGTACTGAAGGAATGCAGAGAACAACTGGCGGATAAAATTCACAGCTTAATTGTATGCTCACTGGAAGAGGGGAAAGTGCCAAAAGAATGGAAGAGGGCAAATGTGGTACCAATTTACAAGGGAGGAACAGGGGAAGACCCCTGAATTATAGACCAGTGTCTAACCAGCATGGTTGCAAAATTGTGTGAGGGAATCCTGAAAGGCAGATGGATAAAATATCTAGAAGAGATGAATATTTTGGCTGAAAGTCAGTTTGGATTTAGAAGTGGAGGGTCATGTGTTTCCAACTTGTTGAGCTTTTACTCAAAAGCGATTGATGTGGTACAGGAGAGAGATGGTTGGGTGGATTATGTGTATTTCAACTTAGAGAAGGCCTTCAACAAGGTACCTCATAAGAAACTAACGTGGAAACTAGAGTATATAGGAGGACTGAAGGGGAAACTCCTGGAATGGATGAGAGACTTTTTGAGAGACAGACAAATGAGGACAGTAATGAAGGACAGGATGTCTGGATGGAGGGAAGTAACAAGTGGAGTCCCTCAAGGCTCGGTGTTGGCGCCAGTAATGTTACTGATTTACGTAAATAAATGATATGGTAGATGGAGTGAACAGTTATGCAAGTCTACTTGCTGATGATGTAAAGATCTTGAGGAAGGTAGAGGTTGAGAAGGATTGTAAAATGCTGCAGGAGGATCTGGATAGGATACATGATTGGAGCCGGATGTGGGAAATGAAATTTAATGCAAAGAAATGTAAAATATTGGAAATGAATAAAAGTACTGTACCAATCCCAGCTGAAGAGGACATTTTGCCAGCCGAGAGAGATTTTAAGATAGAAACGGGATATAACTTTGGAAGAGGTAGCAAAATCTATAAAGGAGTTAAAGAATTTTAAGGCCCCAGGAGAGGATGGAATATTCCCTGAAATGCTTAAGGTGGAAAATGACAAGTTGATGAATGCGCTTTTGAAACTTTTTAATGTGGCTTGGGATAATGGTGGAATTCCAGAAGAGTGGAAAAATGGAGTGATTATAAAATTACCAACAAAGGGAGATTTAAGTGTGTGTGGCAACTGGAGGGGAATAATTTTGACACCCATAGTTGCAAAAGTCTTTTCCAAAATCTTATTGAACAGAATAGAGCCAGTAATTGATAAAATTTTAAGAGAAGAACAAGCGGGATTTAGAAAGGGTCGAGGTTGTAATGATCAGATTTTTATTGTAAGGCATCTAATGCAACAAGCTAATGAGACGAAAATGCCACTTAGTATGTGTTTTGTGGATTTTGAAAAGGCGTTTGACAGTGTTTCACGTGGAGCTATATTGAAAATTATGAGATTCTATGGTATACCAGAAAAGTTTGTAAATATTATTAGAAGCCTGCATGAAGGTACTTTTTGTAAGGTAATGGTGGGTGGTTCTTTGAGTGATCCATTTCAAGTTAGGTCAGGAGTGATTCAAGGAGGAGTTCTTTCGCCATTGTTGTTTGTTTTGGTTATGGATTATGTTATGAAAAAGGTTGTAAGGAGAACAGGTGCAGGAATTAACTGGAAAGAAAATAAGAAGCTGATGGATTTGGACTATGCTGATGATATTGTACTGATTTGTGCAAGTGTTTGCGAGATGCAGAGGGTGCTTGATTGTCTGGTGGAGGAAGGAGAAAAAGTGGGATTGGTAATAAATTGTGGAAAGACTGAAATTATTAATATGAACGTGGAGAACCAAATCGATTGTGTAATTGGGAATAATGTGGTGAAGAATGTAGAAAACTTTAAATATCTGGGAACGATTGTATCATCTAATGGATCATTAAACAATGAAATTGAGGAGAGGATTAGACAGGCTTGGCGAGCTGTTGGAATGTTGAAATCTGTTTGGAATAATAATATGCTTTCGGTACATACTAAAGTGAAAATTTACAAGTCCATGGTTAGACCCATTTTAATTTACGGGCACGAGTCATGGTACAGTACAATTGCAACAGATCAGAAAGTATTAGGATTTGAGAATAAAATACTGAGAAGGATTCTTGGGGTAAAGTGGCAAGACAGAGTTACAAATGCAAGAGTAAGGGATATTACGAGAGTGGAACCAGTTAATGAATATGTGAGACTGTCTCGTTGGAAGTGGCTGGGGCACATATACAGAAAAGAAGGCAGTTTAATACAGGATGTGCCAGAGTGGACTGCTAGAGGAAGAAGAGGTAGAGGTAGGCCGAGGGAAACCTGGTTGAGGACAATGAAAAAAGAAGCAGGAGAGGAGTGTTGGTGGGACCTGAAGGAGATGGCAAGAGACAAATATTGGTGGAGAGAGTTCATTGAGGCCCTATGCATCCCGTGGGGTGCCACAGGAAGTGACTGATTGATTGACCAAGAGCCGTCATTGCTTTATTTGATGGGTAATGAACCAATCACAAAAGCCAGAGAAGAGAAAGATTTGGGAGTGCTGGTCCAGGATAGTTTGTCACCAGAAAAGCACATTAACAAGATAGTTGGAGAGACTTATAAGCTCTTGACTAACATAAGAGTAGCATTTCATTATATGGATGAGGAGATGATGAAAAAATTGATAGTGGCCATGATCCGCCCCAGGTTGGAATATGCAGCGGTAGTGTGGTGCCCACACAAAAAGAAAGATATAAACAAGATTGAGAGAATACAAAGAACAGCAACCAAGACAGTCCCCAGTCTGACAGACCTGTCATACAGAGAGAGGCTGGAAAAGATGGATTTGCCTGAGGAAAGGAGAAAGAGGGGAGACATGATTGCAGTGTTCAGCACCATGATAGGAGTAGATAAAATTGACCGGGAAGATCTGTTTGTATGGGATAAGAGAGCAACAAGAGGACATGGAAGGAAATTGAAGAAGTCCAGCTGCCTGAAGGATATCAAGAAATATAGTTTTCCTTATACATGTACAGACCTGTGGAACAGCCTGGACAAAGAGATCGTCCAGTCTAAAAACTTTAACGAGTTTAAAGCTAAATTTGACTTATTGAAAAACAGCGCCGGGAACCCACAAGCATAGCACATTTCCTGTATATCACAGGGAGGTATATTAGGTAAATACATAAATATTTGGAACGACTTAGAGGAAGAGGTGGTGCAGGCGAAAAACATTCATGTGTGTAAAAGTATACTAGATAAAATGTGGACATGGAGACAGGACAACACGAGCATTGCTCAATTCCTGTATACTACAAATAGGTAAATACACACACACACACACACTTATTGTACTGGGTGTGAGGGAGGAGGAATGAGTCAACTGTATATACTCCCTGATGACTCAGCTGACTCCCTGGCTTGCTGATTCTTTGAAGATTCTCTGTTGACCTCCTGCTGACTCCCTGATGACTCTGCTGACTCTCTTGACTTCCTCCTGCTCTCCCTGATGACTCTTGCCTTCCTGCTGACTTCTGACCCAATGATGGCAGCAACATCAGGACTCCCTCAGGTACAACCAGCCAAGTCCAGTCACATCCATCTGTAAAGGCAAAATAACATTAGGCAAATCTTACCTCAGCTGTTTAACACCATTCCAGGCTGATGACGCAGCAGCACATCATTTATTTGGTTATTTTCCATCCAAGAACTGAAATGTTTATGGTATATACCTTATTTCATATATTTTGATATCTATCTATCTATCTATCTATTGCCAGACGCCATAATCCCGTAAGGGGTGGCCATTTGACTTTGAGTTATTTGTTTTACAGGGAGGGGCACTAACCCTCCACCAACCCACTTGTTGACAAGTAGGGAGCACGTATGGTTTGGTTATATGGTTACCACCCAGCATTGTAAATGGTTTCTTGGCTTACAGGAAACCATTTGGCTTGTCACTCAGTGTAAAGCCACCTGTAAAGGAAAGAAATGCAATAAGAAGTGACAGGAAAGATGGGAGAAATAGGAAGAGAGGAGGACAGGCACAGAAAAAGAATGATAAAAGCTAAGGAAGAAGTAGGCAGCACTACATCGAGTGAGTGGATGATGGTGAGAAATAGGAAGAGAGGAGGGCAGGCACAGAAAAAGAATGATAAAGGCTAAGAGAGCAGTAGGCAGTACTACATTGAGTGAGTGGATGATGGTCGCCACCACCTACCCCTATCATATTATGATATAGCAAATAATCACAAATCTTGGCTGTCATTATACACTGCAGATTTTTAACGCATGCTGTACTTTTATTTAAGAGGGTCAAACATCATCATCAAGACCTGAAAGTTTTATGGCACGAGTAAAATCAATTGTATATTGTTAGTATCAGCAAATATTGAATAAATAATTCCCCTTGATGTGTAAATACACATTGTATTATTTTATGCATTCCCAATATTTTTTCCAATGTGCATGTTTCGCAGTTATTTATGGTCAAAATTGGATGAAATTTTCATATTACTGTATACCATATGCAAAATACGTTGTACATTACTATCACAAAAAAAAAAGTATATATATATATATATATATATATGGTATATATATGAAGAAAGGGTGCTAGGACTATATTACGTCAAGGCAAAAGTGGCTGTACTGTACAGTACACATTACATGCAGTGCAGGAGCAGTACATGAGCAGAGCCACAAAGGCCAAACAGGTTCATGTCATTGGCAAGTCAGCCCTGGCCTGGGAATGGGGTAGAAAAGTTGCACACGACTGGCCCAGCACAGTGTTACTTGAGATACTTCACAGTTTATGATAGTCACAAAGAAGTGCTATGGAAAGGATATGAAGCACCAGTACTGTCTTTTTCAAGTCAGCCCTGGCCTGGGAATGGGGTAGGAAAGTTGTGCATGGCTGGCCCAGCACAGTGTTACTTGAGATACATCACAGTTTATGGCTTAACTGACAAGCATACCACACTGTGGGGGAAGTGACTTACACTACACCCTAACCTGGCACAAAATTACCATCTCTGGCCAAAACTACCATCTCTGGCCAAAACTACCATCTCTGGCCAAAACTACCATCTCTCTGGCCAAAACTACCATCTCTCTGGCCAAAAATACTATCTCTCTGGCCAAAACTACCATCTCTCTGGCCAAAACTACCATCTCTCTGGCCAAAACTACCATCTCTCTGGCCAAAACTACCATCTCTCTGGCCAAAACTACCATCTCTCTGGCCAAAACTACCATCTCTCTGGCCAAAACTACCATCTCTCGCCAAAACTACCATCTCTCTGGCCAAAACTACTATCTCTCTGGCCAAAACTACCATCTCTCTGGCCAAAACTACCATCTCTCTGGCCAAAACTACCATCTCTCTGGCCAAAACTACCATCTCTCTGGCCAAAAATACTATCTCTCTGGCCAAAACTACCATCTCTCTGGCCAAAACTACCATCTCTCTGGCCAAAACTACCATCTCTCTGGCCAAAACTACCATCTCTCTGGCCAAAACTACCATCCCTCCAACTAGAATTCTGAGTTGTAAAAAACAGAGTAATGTAAGGATACAATGCTAGTCACAAAGAAGTGCTATGGAAAGGATATAGAGCACCAGTACTGTCTTTTTTTTGCCTCTCAACTAAGGGAAATAAACTGCATAAGAACTATAATCTTTGCCAAGTTCAGCTGAAAGAACTATACCTGATGTCCCTGCTGACTCCTTGCTGACTTCCTGCTGATTTCCTGCTGACTCCTTGCTGATTTCCTGCTGACTCCTTGCTGATTTCCTGCTGACTCCTTGCTGATTTCCTGCTGACTCCTTGCTGATTTCCTGCTGACTCCATCTGGTTTCCTGCTGACTCCAAGCTGACCTTCTGCTGACTTTGAGCTGATTTCTTCTGACTCCTTGCTGATTTCCTGCTGACTCTCTGCTGCATTTTGATGGTACGAAAGTTGGGGTAATAGTGGGCAGGTCGGGTCAGCGCCACCTATGCAGGTAAAATAAAGCAATTGGTTATCTATCCATCTATTGCCCGACACTTAATCCTGTAAGGCAGGGCTCTTGTTTGGCAAGCCACAGCTCGCAAATGAGAGTATTTTTTCCCTTCAGTGAACAAATTTGACATGCAAGTCACCTTTTGGCGAGGAGAATATACATCCACTTCAAAACCCAGTAAACTACAAAATAAGTAAATCTCACTTAAATGAACAAAAAAGCACGTTGTGATGGATTATTAAGTCTTTCCTTGTTGCCACTGTATTTAAAACATTATGTGATTCTAATTGTCCATCCATCCATCCATTGCCAGATGCCACAATCCCGTAAAGGATGGCCATTTGTCTTTGAGTTAGTTGTTTTACAGGGAGGGGCACTAACCCTCCACCAACCCACTTGTTGACAAGTAGGGAGCACGTATGATTTGGTTATATGGTTACCACCCAGCACTGTAAATGGTTTCTTGGCTTACAGGAAACCACTTGGCTTGTCACTCAATGTAAAGTCACCTGTAAAGGAAAGAAGAGCAATAAGAAGTGACAGGAAAGATGGGACATATAGGAAGAGAGGAGGGCAGGCACAGAAAAAGAATGATAAAGGCTAAGGAAGAAGTAGGCAGCACTACATCAAGTGAGTGGATGATGGTCACCACCACCTACCACCATTGCTCGTAAAATATTTCAGCTCGTAGTCAGTTTGGCTGCAAAAATTTATTTGGCTCGTAAATCGGAAACCTTAGGAGCCAAATGGCTGGCAACCATCGGCAGTTAGCAAGAGCCCTGTAAGGGGTGGCCACAAACAGATTGCCTCCATGTTGCCTTGTCCCCTGCCATTCACTGCCCTCCTCCAAGAGAAATTACCATCTCCTTTAATAATAATAATAATAATAAAAATCACTAATCTCTTGGCTGATTCAGATGCTTTACAAATGTATAAATGTGCTTTTTAGTATGGAGGCTGTCTGTCCATAAACACAAAATATACTGTACCATCTCTTAACCCTTTAACCGCGGGCATTGTTTTGCCCCGACTGTCCTCTCCCGCGGGGGTTCCAGCCAAATGTAAACAAACCTTTAAACCTTAATAACTCTGCACAGAATAAAGCTAGAGCAAAAAATAAGGTACCATTAGAAAGTACTAACCTTCAGCTTTGCAGTGATGTAGGTTTCATGACTTTGTTGACTTTCACAGGACGGGCAGTGCCGTTAGAAGTGAGGGGTGTAAAATCACTATTTTACGCCCCACACACCAGTACCAAATGCCAAACACTCTCTGCTAATAGTAATATAAACATATATGAACACTGCACATACGATAAACACCCACTCTGTGTTCACTGAGGTAGGTAAAAGGCACTGTAATTGCCCGCACTTCACTGCGGCATCGCACGCTCACTGACGTTTGGTTAGCGGCGATGTTTTCCTTATTTCTAACTTCTATTACTATTTTCCATATAATCTGGGCAATATACATTATATTTACACTGCACCTATTACTATATTGCGTCACTGTCGCATCACAGAATCACAGCAGTGCCGCAGATTTTCTTATTACCATATCACTTATATACTGGCCATATTTACATAATTTTCTAGGTAAAATATCTCTTATTACTATATTATACAATTATTGGTAAAGCACGTCACTGTTGCATCACAGAATCACAGCAGTGCCGCAGATTTTCTTATTACAATATCACTTATTATACTGGTCAATAGTATTTACATTGTTTTCTAGGCAAAATATCCCTTATTACTACATTATCCCTTATACAATTATTGGTAAAGCACGTCACTGTCGCATCATTGTATATCACTGTCACTTTCAGTATTTACTCAGAGAGTGGTACTCGGCAAAGCACGGAGTCACACAGAGAGCGACTTGGCATTCCTGGCACTGGTGTGTGCTCATTTTTCTCGTCCGAGGCCTCCGTGTGGTGTTATGACACACACTGCAGCGGCCCTGTGACAACCTGCCGCCTGCAGTGAGAAGAAATTTCACAAGCTGGTGCCGGCTCATGTAATTGCGGCACTCAAGACGGTCAGGTTGTGTGTCAGAGTGTCGCCTCGGGACCAATGCCGTCACCTGACCAAATCGTGCAAGCAGCTGCTGCACGACAGTCTTGGAGAACTGTCTCAGGGATGATTGCCTTATGCCCCCGACTTGTGTCTCGTAGAGGAGGAAGGCGTTGAGCATGCACATATCGAGCATGTGGAGGCAAGCTTTCCTGTACCATCGGGTGTTTCTCCTGAGACAGTCTGTTTCGCCAATCATCATATCTGACTTATCAACAAGTCTCATGTTGATATTGTAGTCAATGACGGCATCAGGCTTCATGATTGGCTCTCCCGTCCTGTAGCTGACCTTCCCAGTTCTCTGCAATTCCCCCTTGTGGATGGTGCTGAGCATATTCACGACCTTCTTGTCATGCCACCTGATTGCCAGAAGCTTGTCAGACTTCTTCAGGTGCACATCTCCCTTGGATGAGGATGATGCTTCGGGGAAACTTGGCCACTCTTTCCTGTGGCTCCGTACAGTGCCAACAGTGCCAATGCCGTGTTCACCCAGGTATTTGGAGAGTTTCGGTGCTGTGTAGTAATTGTCTGTGTACAGCACATGATTACCACCAAAATACCTCTCCATCAGCACTTTTACAACGGAGCCAGAGAAGCCAAGGGGGTCGTTCCTGTTCACGTCCATTGTACTTGCAGAGTAGATCACGAAATCCAGGATATACCCCGTCTCACAGTCACACAGCACAAAGAACTTTATCCCAAAGCGGTGGCGTTTGCTGGGGATGTACTGCATGAATTTGAGACGTCCTCTGAACAATACCAGAGATTCGTCTATGACGACTTTTTGCATAGGACGGAAAAATTGCATAAATCGATCCCTAATCCTGTTGAGGAAATCCCTCACTTTCCACAAAGGGTCAGTTTGGGACGGGTTTCCATTGTCAGCGAAGTGCAGGTATCCAAGCAGCTGTTGGAACCGATCCCGTGACATATACTTCCCGAATATTGGGATAGAAGTAATGTCATACACGAGCCAGTACTCCTCCAACTCATGTCTCTTGATATGGGGCATCAAGAACACGTGAGCAAAGAACACATACAGCTCTCTGATCCCGACAGGCATATAGAGGTGTATGGTATGTAGGAGGACTGCTGGGCCTTGATAGCAGGCTGTGAAGCCTATGCCCTGAATCGGACACACACACACACACACACACACACACAAAAACACTTGCTTTGTGAGCCAATAGGTCCCAGCCCTTCTGTTGCACACTGAGTTGCATACCTATAGGTCTCATCGCTGACAAACTGCACGATTTCGTCATCCATGAAGGCCAGGAAGCAGTCTAAAAAGTCATCTCCTTCGCTGCATGGGAAGGCATGCTGTATTCCAGCATTTGTCATGTCAAACGACGGATTGTGTGGCTGAAAATCAGCACCGTCAGACCAAACAAATGCATCCACTTTCCCGGTGCGTGGTTCAGTGGCAGTGGCAGGTCGCATTGCACTCTTTTTCCTGGTGAGAAGGGGTTGAGGTGGAGGCAATGGGTGAGGCACGAGGTGAGCGGGAGGGGGGTGAGTGGGGGGGGGTGAGTGGGGGGGTTGCGAGGGTGAGGGAGCTGGGCGGGGGGCAGGCGGGGGGGTTACTGACCTGGTGTGTGATGAAATCTGACCCTTTCTTCCCCGCTTATCACCCAGCTTTGCCCTCCTACTGCCACGCATCCCCTTTGTTCTAGGCCGGCCTGTCCTGCTTACCCTGCCTGCACGACCTGCCTTCCCTCGCTGTGCAGGCTCTGGGAATTCATATTCCTCAGGTGATGTAGACTGAGGAGAGGGCACAGCAGAAGATGATGATGTGAGGGCAATAGGGCTAGGGGAAAGGAAAAGTGGTGGGAAATGCTTGCTAGGGCCTGGTGTAGGAAACGTAAGTTTACGCTTCACTCCCTTTCCACGTGCTACACCCATTTTCCCCATGGGCGCCTTCCCTTTCCCAGAGTAAGTTGTGGGCGGTGGGGGGGAGACAACATGTTCACTTTCATCACTGTCACTGTCAATCCTAAACGGTTCACCGTCAATCACTGCATAGTCATCACTACTACTTGCTGTAAGTGTATCACTCTCACTGCCACAATCCAGAGTTGTACTTACAGTTTTATCCAGCTCTGTCCTAATTTCTGGGATGCTCAACCCCTTCTGCCTTGCCGTCGGCAGTTCCTTCTTTGGTGTAGAGGTCGAAGGCACACTAGCACTAGGAATTTCCGAGGAGGAAGCGAGCGACGATGACTCGGGACGGAGCGCCATTATCACGCACAGAGCTAGACAGATACTGACTGATGCATGTCAGGGCAGGGGTGGGGAGGGGCCCTCCAGGGGGGTGGGAGGGCTGGCATGAAAGAACTCGACAGCTACTCTTGCATGAAACAATTTGCGCACAGGAAAAACGCGCGGTGTTCAAAATATTCACGAACATTCCAGAATGACACCAGCGGTTTGGTCCAGTTTTTTCAATGTCATTCTGGAATGACACCTGCGGTTAAAGGGTTAATAATAATAATAATAATAATAAAAATCACTAATCTCTTGGCTGATTCAGATGCTTTACAAATGCATAAATGTGCTTTTTAGTATGGAGGCTGTCTGTCCATAAACACACAAAATATACTGTACCATCTCTTATGAATAATAATGATAATAATAATAATAATACAAATCACTAATCTCTTGGCTAATTCAGATGCTTCACAAATGCATAAATGTGCTTTTTAGTATGGAGGCTGTCTGTCCATAAACACACAAAATATGCATTAAATGACAGGCACCACCTGAGATGCCTGTGTCCCACTCTTAAAAATGTTGTGATGACGTCACAGTTATGGATTTCCTGAACCCTGTCACTCTCATAAGACTGGATGCAGGCGGGTCCTGTTATATGACTGGTGTGTTAATGGAGGACTGCTTCAATAATGGATATGATACTCATATAATGGATGGGGGAGGGGATATGTACAGTAACCCCTCCAATATCCGGATCAATAGAGCCATCGGTAGGTTCGGTTATTGGTTCGTCCGGATATTGGGCCCCAGCTTATGGACTCGTACTTATGGACCCTAACTCAGAGAAACACCTATACAACTCCCTCTGGACATGCATAGCACCTATTTAACACCCAAATCACACCAATAAGGCACATAAATGACTGAAATAAATGCAAAAGAACCTTAAAATGAGGGATTAGAAGTATGTTCAAACATTAATAAACATTCTGGTACTTATGGACCCTAACCTAGCCTACCTCAGAAAAACACATTCCTACTGCACATGCATGAGGTAAGTATAGTATGGAAAAAAGTACAGTATGAAACATTCTGGTAAGTATAGTATGGAAAAAGTACAGTATGAAACATTCTGGCTACTTACAGTAGACTGTAGCACCAGTCGAGCAGGGCAGTACTCCCGATGTGGATGGAAAGCTGATGACAGGGAGTGCTGGAGCTCCCGTTCCATCAGCCCTCAGGACTAGTTCCTGACCATCCCCCTTTGCTGAACTTTTTCAGTGTCTCAGTTACACAGAGAGTAGGCCAGCATGCTCTCCAGTACAAATTTCTCTATCTATCTTCACCAAACTACATGCACAGTACACACTACACTTCCTATTCAAAATTCACCAAAATGGCGTCAATTCACCCAGCCTCGGAGTCCCCAGGGGGGGGGACCATAAATGCCCCCGCCATCTGCCCCTCTCCCGGTGACGACTCGAGGTGCCTGGAACCACTGTCTGACTCTCTTCTTCTTCATTTCTGCAACATTCGCGGCCTTTCATCTAACTTTCGCTCTGTTGAACACCACCTCTCCTCCTCTAAACCTCACCTTCTTTTTCTAACGGAGACTCAGCTGTCTGAGGCAACTGACAGCAAACCCTTTTCTGTATCCTCCTACTTTCTCTATACTCATTTCAAAGCCAAAGGTGGCTGTTGTGTATACATACGCAACGACTTATCTTGCTCTCGTGTTCCTGAACTTGATTCTTCTGAATTCTCCACTCTCTGGCTTCGGCTTTCCTGTCATTCTCTGACTAAATATATCTGTGCTGTTTACTTATCCCCTAATTCTACTGACTATCAAAAATTCTTCGACTATCTTACTTCTACGATGGAACACATTCTGTCCATTTCTCCTTTCTCTGAAATCTCCATTCTTGGAGATTTCAATGTTCACCACCACCTTTGGCTCTCCTCTCCTTTCACGGATCCACCTGGTGAACAAGCCTACATCTTTTCTATCCTTAATGACCTAGAGCAGCTTGTACAGCACCCTACCCGTATCCCTGACCGCCTTGGAGAGAGCTCCAACATACTTGACCTCTTCCTCACAACTAATCCTTCTGCTTACTCTGTTAATCTTTTCTCCCCGTTGGGCTCCTCCGATCACGACCTTATTACCTTAACCTGTCCTATCGCTCCAGTACGGCCTACGGACCCTCCAGGGAAACGTCGTCCCTGGCATTTTGGAGCCGCGGACTGGGAGGCCCTCAGGCAGTACTTCTTTGATTTTCCCTGGAATGATTATTGCTTCCATGGCCGTGAGCCATCTGAGTGTGCCTTGCGCATTACGGAGGTTATTCTCTCGGGCATGGACGCATACATTCCTTTCTCATATCCTTTGACTAACGCAAGAAAGCCTTGGTTTAATCACGCTTGTTCTAATGCTGTCCGCAACAAGGAGAAGGCCTACAAAAGGTACCAGAGCCAACCCACCCCTGAATCACATAATCTTTACGTTTCTGCCCGGAATCGTGCTAAGTCTGTTCTTCACTCTACTAAAAATAATTTCATCCATACTAAATGCTCTCAACTCTCCAACTCGAATTCTTCACGCTCCTTCTGGCACCTTGCCAAAAATCTTTCTAACAACTTTACCTCATCATCCTTCCCTCCTCTTTTCTACTCTGATGGTTCTGTAGCTATTTCTTCTACTGATAAAGCAGATCTCTTCGCACAGACTTTCTCCTCCAATTCCACCTTAGACGATTCCGGTGCTGTTCCTCCATCACTTCCCCCCTCTGACTTCCTCATGGCTGACATTAAAATTTCTTCAGTTGATGTATTTTCTGCCATTACTGGCCTCAGTACTAACAAGGCATATGGGCCTGATGGGGTCCCTCCTGTTGTTCTCAAAAACTGTGCTTCTGTGCTTACACCCTGCCTAGGCAAACTATTTCGCCTTTGTCTGTCAACTTGTACCTTTCCTTCTTGCTGGAAGTTTGCTCTCATTCAGCCAGTCCCAAAGAAGGGTGACCACTCCCAACCCTCCAACTATCGTCCAATTGCTTTAACGTCCTGTATTTCAAAAGTTTTCGAGTCAATTCTTAATAGAAAAATTTTAAGGCATCTTTCCTATCACAACCTTCTTTCCGATCGTCAGTATGGGTTCCGTCAGGGACGCCTCCACTGGCGATCTTCTCACCTACCTTTCAGACTCCTGGTCATCCTCCTTTCGGGACTTTGGCGAAAGCTTTGCCACTGCACTTGACATCTCAAAGGCTTTCGATCGAGTCTGGCATAAATCTTTAATTTCCAAACTGCCCTCCTACGGTTTCTATCCTTCTATCTGTGCCTTCATCGCTAGCTTCCTTTCTGGTCGTTCTATAGCTGCTGTCGTAGACGGCCATCGTTCTTCTCCTAGATCTATCAACAGTGGTGTTCCTCAGGGCTCTGTCCTATCACCAACTCTCTTCCTTTTATTCATCAATGATCTTCTAAGCTGTACATCTAACCCTATCCACTCATACGCTGATGACTCCACCCTTCACCTTTCCATTCGGTTCCCGCAACGCCCATCTCAACAGTTACTTCAACAAACAAGGGATGAGGCTATGGCACACCTAATGTCTGACTTGGCTCATATCTCTGACTGGGGTAAAAATAATATGGTTGTCTTTAATGCATCTAAGACTCAGTTCTTACACCTATCAACCCGACAAAATCTTCCACAGGTATACCCACTAATGTTTAATAATATTCAGATTAATCCTGCATCATCCTTGAACATGCTTGGGGTTTCATTTACTCGGGACTTATCTTGGAAAGATCATATTACATCTCTTGTAAAATCTGCTTCCAAGAGATTGGGTGTGCTAAGCCGAATCCGCTCTTTCTTTACCCCTGCACAATTGTTGACTCTATACGGGGGTTTTATCCGCCCCTGTGTGGAGTACAACTCACATGTGTGGGGAGGCTCTCCACATACAGCTCTTCTCAATAGGGTGGAGTCAAAGGCTTTTCGTCTCATTAACTCTCCTCCTCTTACTGACTCCCTTCAACCTCTGTCTCTTCGCCGCACTGTTGCATCTTTATCTCTTTTCTATCGCTGCTTTAATGGTCACTGCTCCTCTGAACTGTCTGCTTGCATTCCTCCACCTCTACGACGGGCGCGTAGCACCCGTCTGGCAGCAAACTCTCATCCCTTTTCTGTCCAACTCTCTAATGCAAGAGTTAACCGTTACTCCCAGTCTTTCATTTATGCAACAGGTCAGCTCTGGAACTGTCTCCCTCTGTCTGTATTTCCTTCTGCCTATGATCTCCAGTCTTTCAAACGTAGTGTGTCCAGGCATCTCAAAATGATCGGATCTTAAATTTGGCTCTCTATTGTATTTTGTTTTTCTCTTGGAGGGAACTGTTACTGCGGGCTCATGGCCTTTGGTTCCTTCTTCCTCGCATTAAAAAAAAAAAAAAAAAAAAAAAAAAAAAAAAGTCCCTGGCCACCTCAATGAATAACCACCTCCTCTCAGACTCTGACAGTAAGAACGATTTCCTGAAGCACTTGCAGTACACTCTTCCTGAAGTCTTGCACTGAACTTAGTCAATAACACACAGAAGTCCGTTCTCTTCACAGTGTTCACTTTAGTCCAAATAATGTTCCATTTAAATTTAGTGTTGCACATTAACTTTTCCCAATCTTTTCAAAATTTCTAAAGCCAAAACAAAGAAGGTTAGTTATGTTAAATTTTGTTTCCACTGAGACTTTTCTCTCATTTCGAAAACCTTAACACAACACACCGTTTTTTTCACTGCACAACACTCAAAATTCCCGTGTGGTCTAGTGGAGAAGTTCTTGCTGTTTATTCACTGTCAGAGTCTGAGAATATCACTGGCAGGCGACCAAGGGGTGCATCGCTGGGTCGTGGTGATGGCGTACCGACTACAGAAGACTCTGAGAAAAGCCGCAAACTCACATCGAGCGGTGACTCCACTGTAGCTGATGTGCTGGGCTGTGGCTCGGAGCATGAGGGCCTGTCTTGGGGAGGCAACGGAGTGGAGCCAGGGCTTGGCACAGCGGGGGTCACGGGCCTGAAAAAACTGTCAATGGTTGATTGACGCAAGGACTGACGATTCTGGCGATTGATGATGCGCTGCCGGAAAGCACGCACTTCCTCCACGAGTCCCAAGGGCCCCATCTCCCTGTCGCAGTCCGGGTGTTCCAGGTAGTCTAGGACGAACTCTAGATGTTCCCAGAGTGCGCTCAGCTTGGGGATGGCTGGAGTAGTGTCCTGCTGAGAGGAGTCTGCATCATCATCGTCTTCGTCGTCGGAATCTTCAAGTTCGGGACTGACACCAGCAACCGAAGATGCGATCTCGATATCAGACAACGTCTGATACCCAGGATCGCCCTCGTCGTCGTCCAACCACTCACGAACATCGTCCACATCAACATCGTCGCCGTGCGTACATAGCCGTGCATGGAAGTCATCCACGTCAAACCCTAGAAAATCGTACTCCACATCTGTTCCGAGAAGCAGACGAGACCAACCAATTTCAAGAGTTTTCACAGGGACTTCCTTCCATGCACTAGCCCAGTTGTACAGCGCAGACTTGATGTTGTAGCGGCGAAGGTTTTCCAAAGTCCGCTTGCCTCGAGTGTCACGTCCTTCCCTGCGCTCGTCCTCGTCCTCGAGGACAACCATCACCTCGTCCAGGAACTTCCGACGGTACAGGCGCTTTGTTGCCACGATCACTCCTTGGTCCATGGGTTGAATGAGAGCAGTCGTATTAGGTGGCAGAAACATGCACCTAATACGGCCATTCTCAGCAACCAAGTCCTTGTCGCACGGGTGGGCAGGTGCATTGTCGAGGAGAAGGAGAGCCTTTACCTGGTCGCGAGGGATTCCCAGTGTCTTCGTCTGGTACTGGATGACCTCCTTGACGAAGTGACGGTGAAACCAGTCTTTGAAGATCACAGCTGTGAACCATGCCTTCAAAGAATGGTACCATACGACAGGAAGGACATCCATCACCCCACGAAGGCACCGAGGCTGCTTTGCACGGCCAACAACAACGGGCTTAAGCCGGTGCATGCCGTTAGCATTGGCACAACACAAAGCAGATATCCGTTCCTTAGAAAGCTTGCGGCCAGGTACACGCTTCTCCGTCTCATCGGCTAGAGTGTTCGTTGGCAGCGAGCGATAAAATAGGCCAGTTTCGTCTGCGTTATAGACTTGACCAAGAGTGAGGCCCTCCCTGTCGATCAAGCCTTTCACCTTGTGCCGAAACTCGTCAACTCCATCCTCGTTGGCGTCCAATGCTTCGCCATGTGCTTCACGGTTAGTAAGGCCATGTCGCAACTTGAATGCGAAGAGCCAACCCTCGGATGCCTTGAAGTCTAGGGCGTCGTGAAGCCTTGCAAACTTCTCAGCAGCAGCCTTCAGCTCCGTTCCACATACCATCACACCAGCTGCACGTTGCTGTCGGTACCAAATCAACGTGGATCGGTCGATTTCTGCAAACTTGGGGGTAAACATAACCTTCCTTTCCATGTTGCGTTTGCTTCTCGACGAGAAGTCAGCCGTGTACTGCATAAGTTTGTCTCGGGAACGTTTGATATCGAACAAAGTCGACCGGGCCAGGTTAAACTCGCGGAGAATGCGGGAAGAAGACCAACCCGCATCCACTTTCTCCAATATCTCCCTCTTCTTCTCCAGAGTCAACACCACTCTCTTCCTTTTCTCAGGTGGCGGGGCCATCATCACACACACTAAGAGGAGGGCAGAGAGCAGCAGAAGTGCCTGCAGCAGGTAGGGTACCACCACAAAAGCGAGCACGTGGGCAGCCATTACGAGGAGCGTACACTCGCGGTGAGAGACAGGCGGGAAGTGGGGAGGATGCAGCGGCGCTCTATCGGACGTCGGAGGAATGACGAACCAAAACAATGCTCTCACGCGGCACGCGCGGCAAGTTCAAATTACGGACGACAAAAAATCGTTTTTTTTTTTTTTTTTTTTTTTTTTGGGGGGGGGGGGGGGGGTTTCGGACCATTTTGGGAATGTTTGATCCCAGGACGATAAGGTTCGGTTAGTGGGGATGTTCGGTTATTGGGCGTCCGGATATTAGAGTGATTACTGTCCTGTAAAATGGCGTATGTGTATGAGACGGAACAGTGTGACGTGGGAGCAGGGCAGTGTAATGGCGGGGGACTGGGTGACATGGAGGTGATTTGTTTGTGGCCAATCCTTACGGGATTAAGGTGTCTGGCAATAGACAGACAGATAAAACTTACGGGAAAAATCAGGTTAGGTTAACTGATCCCGCCAGCATCACCGAACCTGGGTCTACATTGCCCATTCTCCTATCACCAATTTCTTGTATAGCAGACAAACATGTAACAGAACCCACATGTACAGTACTCTACTGTACGGCATTTGAAAAGTAATCCCTCCACTATCCAATGTAATAGAGCCAAAGGCATGTCCGGAAAGTGGTCCTGTCCGGATAGTGGGCCCCAGCCTCCTGGACTTGTACTTATGGACCCTAACTCAGAAAAACACCTATACAACTCCCTCTGGACATGCATAGCACCTATTTAAGACCCAAATCACACCAATAAGGGACATAAAAGACTGAAATAAATGCAAAAGAAGCAGAGAATGAGGTTTTAGAGGTGAGATACAATATTAAACATTCTGGGTACTTACAAGAAGTCCCTGGCTCCTGGACTGGTACTTATAGACCCTAACCCAGCCTAATTTTGAAAGCCACCTAAATAACTCCCTACCAGACATTCATAGCACATATTTAAACCTATTTCAGACCCTACTCACACCAATAATGGAAATAAAGCTTAAAATAAATGAAAAAGGAACCAAAGAATGAGGAATTAGAAGTGACTGTACCTCTATCTATCTATTGCCAGACGCCTCAATCCCGTTTGGGGTGGCCACAAACAAATCGCCTCCAAGTCGCCCTGTCCCCCGCCATTTCACTGCCCTGCTCCCAACTCACACCCCCCTCTCTCATATACCTCTCCACCCCATCCCTCCATCTCATCCTCGGCCTCCCCCTCCCTCTTCCCCCCTCCACCTCACTCACATACACTCTCTTCGTCAGTCTTTCACCCTCCATCCTCTCCACATGGCCAAACCAACTCAGTGTGTTCCTCATAACGCTTCCTATCACATCCACATCCACACCACAACGCTCCTTTATATCCTCATTCGTCAGCCTGTCTCTCCATGTGACTCCACAGGCTCATCCAGGGTAATTACAGCACGTTTGTGGCCGCCTTTTGTAAGGTTTTGGCAGTGGTGAAAATGCTCTTGAGGCACGTATAGTAATCCAGTGTTGTGCTGCACTTACAGTAATTCTTTGCACTGTGAGTTACAACTGTTTAACACTGCACATTGTTAATTGCATCAGGCAAGTCTGAACTGCCTGTTTCAACCGCCAGCTTTGCACTCCACAGTTAATCCTTTGCACCCTAAATTCTAATTTCTTAATACTGCACAACACTGTAAATTCCGATGTGGTCTAGCGGCGAGGTATTGCAGTTTATTCACAAAAAAATGAGCACGTGTGGCTCCCATTACAATATGCTTTCACTCGCGATCGAAGTTAGGGAATAACTGTTTGGGTGTTCGTAAGCAGGAAACAGAGTTACCAGATCGCAACGGCCACATTACCAAACTCCTCAATTTTCATTACCAAATTTAGCTTTTCATTACCAAATTTGTAAAGCTAGCATTTATTCTTCTCTAATTATATCAATCAATCAATCATTTCCTGTGGCACCCTCGGGGATGCATAGGGCCTCGATGAACTCACACCACCACATCCTATCTTGTGCTAACTCCTCAAGATCTCCCCAACACTCATCTCCAGCTTCCCGTCTCATTGTCCTCACCCACGTCTCTTTTGGTCTTCCTCTACCTCTCCTACCAAGTGCCACCCACCCTGGTGTACCTCGTACTATTCCCTGTCTCCTATACACATGTCCTAGCCACTTCCATCGTGAGAACCTAACATATTCATCGACCGGCTGCACTCCCGTTATTTCTCTAATTCTACTATTTGGTATCCTTTCCCACCACTTAACTCCTAATATTCTTCTAAGTGCTTTTCTTTCAAACACCAAGAATTTATTTTCCATAGTCACACTGCTGTACCAAGACTTGTGTCCATAAATTAAGATACTCCTAACCATTACCTTATAAAGTTTGATTTTTGTATGCACAGAAAAATTGTTATTATTCCAAATATTTTTAAGCATTCCCATTGCCTGATTAGCCTTCTTTAACCTTTCCTCGAATTCAAAGTTCAAAGAACCATCCTTGGCTAAATAAGTACCTAAATATTTAAACCTATCAACTTGCTTTACAACCATACCTCCAATTACACATTCCTGCGCATTTTCCATATTCATATTGATTATTTCAGTTTTTCCACAATTAATAACCAAACCCACCTTGCGACCTTCACTCACCAAACAGTCCAACACTCTCTGCATCTCTTCTGGCCCATCACAAATCAAAACTATATCATCTGCATAATCTAAATCCAAAAGTTTCCTGTTCTCTCCCCAAAGTATACCTGCACCGGTTTCTGTTCCAATGCGTTTCATAATGTAATCAATAACCAATATAAATAGTAAAGGCGATAGAACACCACCTTGAATTACTCCGGACTTGACTTCAAACGAATCACTCAGACAACCATCAACCATCACTTTACAAAATGTGTCCTCATGCATGTTCATAATGACCCTCACAAACTACTCTGGTATTCCATAATATCTCATGATCTTCCCCATAGTCTCTCTCGAAACACTATCAAAAGCCTTTTCAAAATCAATATATATACAAGTGGAAATACATGTAATCACTCTCCTTATAATTAACATCATGTTGATTATTTTCACGCTATGTAGGGTAGCAGATTAATCAGAGAGAGCAAACAATCCACCATCTCCATCCTGTGTATCCTCATACATGTGAAACATCCGTTTGGTAATGCATTACTCTGATTCATTACCAAACGAATATTTCATGACCAAATTGGCCCACATTTGGTAATGAAAAATACCAATTGGCAACCCTGACAGGGGAGGGGGGAGGGGGAAGGAAGGAAGGGGTGAGGGTCCATGGTGTAACAGCTATTCGGCGCTGCGCGGCAATTTCAAATTACGGGTGGGAAAAAAATTCGGATTTTGGGGGGATTTTTTTCTTTTTTTGGCCATTTTTGGGTTCCGAAGGTCCAGGCCCACAATGTCCGGTAAGTGGGGATGTCCGGAAAGTGGGCGTCCGGATAGTACAGGGATTACTGTACTTTATGATTCCAAATTGTGAAGTCTGGTATGACTGGATACTCTTACTTTATGGCATTTCAAACATTATGATACTCTTGTTTTTTATCACTTTTCTTGGTTCCAAAATTGTGAAGTTTTATATGATTTGATCCTCTTACTCTATGACATTTGAAACAACATTATGATACTCTTGTTTTTCATCACTTTTCTTGATTCCAAAATTGTAAAGTCTTGTAAGATTGGATACTCTTGCTTTATAGCCTTTGAAACACTGACAATACAGTACACTTTATTTTGAATCACATTTCTTGGCCTTTCACCATTTCCTTTCCATTCCTTTTTTTTTACAACAGCATCAGTGTGGCAGCTTTGAAATGTGAGAATCAGAGTTTTCTAAGACTGCTGTTACGAAGCATGAAGTTTTCACAAATTCTCTGCAGCCAACTGCATTTCAGCAATGGAATAAATCTGAGTGGGTCAGGTTGGCTGAACTGAGGTTAGGTCAGGTTAGATTACAACTGAGATGAGGTTAGGTTTGGTCAGTTTAGGTTACAAGAAATCGGGTTAGGTTAGGTTGGTTTATGATAGGTTACATTAGTCTGTGTTAACAGGTTAAATTAGGTTATAAATGAGGTTAAATTACAATAAATGAGATTAAATTACATTATGATAAAGGAAGCTGGGTTAGGATATATTAACACAGATGAGATTAATTTATATTTATGGTCAATTTAGGTTACATGAAGCTGGATTAGGTTAGATTAGTTTACGAGGTTCTGTTAGTCTGTGTTAAGAGGTTAGATTAGGTTATAAATGAGGTTAAATTACCGTTACAATAAATGAGATTAAATTATATTATGATAAAGGAAGCTGGGTTAGGATAAATTAACACAGATGAGATTAATTTATATTTATGATCAATTTAGGTTACAAGAAACTGGATTAGGTTAGATTAGTTTATGAGGTTCCATTAGTCTGTGTTAAGAGGTTAGATTAGGTTATAAATGATGTTAAATTACAATAAATGAGATTAAATTACATTATGATAAAGGAAGCTGGGTTAGGATAAATTAACACACATGAGATTAAGTATGTGACAAAATGGTGTTCCAAGACAGCCATCATAAGGTCATGTAAAGGTGAAATAGCTTAGGTTAGGATAAATTAGGTTAGATTAATTACAGCTGGGTTAGGATCAATTACCATAAAAGAAATTACATGATTGTCCAGCTGGCGTTACAAAATGCCGACCGGCTTTCGTTGTCAACTGGCAGAGTTGTGATTATAAACAAAGGCTGCTTTTTATATATGATTCTAATTCCATCTATTGGCAGATGCTTTAATCCCATAAGGGGTGGCCACAAACAAATCACCTCCATGTCACCCTGTCCCCCACCATTTCACTGCCCTCCCCCAGCTCACAGCACCCTCCCTCATATACCTCTCCACTCTATCCCTCCATCTCATCCTCAGCCTCCTCCTCCCTCTCCCTTCCTGCACCTCACTCACATACACTCTCCTCATTAGTCTCTCATTCTACATCCTCTTGACATGGCCAAACAATTCACTAATTATAAAAGAAATAACACACATCAAAACTTTAAAATACACACAGAAAATATCATAAAAATAATCTACAATGCGTTGTTAGGAAAAAACAGGAGAACATGGCAAAAATAAAGTGGTGGCTGCCTCGTTAACTACCATCCTGGCTTTTGTTGTTAACGTCCTTTGTCGTGGTGGTGATGCAGGAGACAATGGTAAAATACAGCAGTTTCAATAAAAATGGGCCTAAAAACGAACTCAAATTACACGTAAAACCATCGGAAAAAACTCAAACTATGTGTAAAGGAATGAGGTAATGAAAATAAAAAAGACAAAATTATTGTTTCAGCCAAAAACACAATGACGAGATTTTGATCCACTTTTTTGGAATATTGGACAAATCTACGACGCTTTTTGGCACTTTTGTTGCCAATTTGTATTTTACTCTTGAAGCCAACCTAACCTAACCTTCAGCAGTACACTAAAATAAATGTCAATGATAATGCAACAGAAAAGTGTTTTAAAACTGTCTAAAAAACTGAAAAAAATGAATCAAAATCTTGTAATTATTTTTGGCTGAAACTATTCCAACCAAACTACAAAAAAATATTCCTTGGTCTCCCCCTCCTCTTCCAGCTCTCACTTACACTCTCTAGTACGTCAATTTCAACCTGACAAAGATCCCTACACCCTTTTCTGCTTCGGCTATCCCTGTTAAACGCAATGTACCCATAGCTTTAGTTAACCTGCACGGCTGATTTGACTAGCCACCAAGGAGATTCAGCCGTACCTCGAAACTACGGCTGATCATATTAAAGGCAATCAGTATTTAATATCTGGCCTGTATGAGTGTCATAATTGCCGTAGCGGTGGCCCAAAGCTGTCCAGCGATGACAAACCTCTCTCACCTCTTGCCCCTCATGGTCGCCCACATCCTAAGTTACGGCTGTCATTATACACTCACCTGCAGCGTTTTGGTAGGCGGAGAAGATGCCAGGGCAGGCTAGGTGGCCAATACACACATAATATATCGTCCTTTTATCCTAAATATCAAAATAAACACTCAAAATACAATTCACATTTCAACACCGACGCCAAACCAAAACACCGTCGCAATGGAGAATCTCGCCTTCGGGACAAACTCATAATTTTACCGATTTTTCAATATATATAACATTTACATACGACTTTTGACTTACCATAATTATCACTATATTCACATCACACGTGCTTGTTTCATAAATATAAAAAAATAATGTTTTTCACACAACTATAGGTATTTATTGTTGTAGAGGTACTATTTTTTTTAAATTAAATTTTGGTAATATAGTTCTCATACTTATTTCCTGCCTAATTTCTTCAAGAGTACGTTTCTATACATCAATATCTATACGGAAATGTTAAGAAACTAATCGATATTAGAGAAACACAGAGGTTGAGAAAAGATGAGTTGACCCGCGAGATTTAAAACTCTCTCTCTCTCTCTCTCTCTCTCTCTCTCTCTCTCTCTCTCTCTCTCTCTCTCTGCTATTATACATATCATATAGGTTATAGTGCAAGATACTGTCATGGTACATAATGCTCTCTCTGCTACTATATACATCATAATATAAGATACAGAACAAGGAATAGTGAAACATTAGCACCAAGCAATAATATGGCTATATGGCACTGTAGGAGTAGAGGGAAAATAAACTGCAAGAAACACGAAAATATCAAGAAAAGAGGTTGGACAGAAGAGGAGAAGAGGACAGTAAGGAGAAAAAGATTGGAGACAAACTGGTCCCTTTTAGTCGCCTCTTTCGACAAGCAGGGATGCTGGGGAAGTATTGTTTCCCCCCTCCCCAGGGGTGGATATAGAACAAGACATTGTCATAGTACATAATTCTCTCTCTCTCTCTCTCTCTCTCTCTGCTACTATACACACTGCATAGGTTATAGTACAAGACATTGTACATAATTCTCTCTCTCTCTCTCTCTCTCTCTCTGCTACTATACACACTACATAGGTTATAGTACAAGACATTGTACATAATTCTCTCTCTCTCTCTCTCTCTCTGCTACTATACACACTGCATAGGCTATAGTACAAGACAGTCATTGTACATAATTCTCTCTCTCTCTCTCTCTCTCTCTGCTACTATACACACTGCATAGGCTATAGTACAAGACAGTCATTGTACATAATTCTCTCTCTCTCTCTCTCTTCACCAGGTACTCGTTCCTTGGCGAGCAACATTCCATGAACAATAAAACCTACCCACCCCTTGGCACCTAAAGATAATATGAAGGTAATGACGCCAGTGCACTACAGCCTACATCAGTATACAGCATGTAGACCCATCACTGATTTCCTTGTACAGTAGAGAACTGCTCCATAAAGAGGAAGTGCGCATGTGTGACACGCTATACTACAACAACTGCTACTATTACCACTATATATCTATAGCCAGTCACCATAGCCTAATCCCGTAAGCTGTTTGAGTTATTATTGCCAGCTTCGTGTGATTGCAGTGGGAGTGCTGTGTAGCGGCAACTATGAGCTATAGTCTAACACTTGCCGCATCACTCCATTAAGTCATCGAGATACACGTACCTGAGTCAATGTGTTTAGTGCACTTGATTTGTTGCAGGGTGAACAATGAAGGATCTTGAAGAGCAACGTGTTGGTGGGATATCTGTTTCAGATTGGGAAAAACTTTTACAGAGACTTTTCAGATGTTCCAGCAGGCTTATGGGAAGGATTGTTTAAGCCATATGCTATGTCACAAGTGGCTCCAGCAATTCAAATCGGGAAGAACATCCACCAAAGACGATCCCAAATCTGGCCGGCCTTCCATGTCAAGAGACGGCGTTCACGTTGAGAGAGTCCGTGTTGTGATCCATGAAGGTGGTCGCCTGACTGTCCGTGAAGTTTTCGAAAAAGTTGGCATCTGTAAAAGTTTCTGCCACATGATTTTAACAAAGAAACTGAAGATGCATCGTGTTGCCGCAAAATTTGTGCCGCGTCTGCTGACAGATGAGCAAAAAAAGAACAGTCACAATCAGTCAGGAGCAGTTTGTCTAAATGCAGATGAAAACTTTCTGAAAAATATCATAACAGGCGACGAAACGTGGGTGTATTGCTGCGATATCAAAACAAAAAGGCACCATCTCTACGACATCCCTCCTTCCTTCTCTCTCTCTCTCTCTCTCTCTCTCTCATATTAATCGATGTATCACAAACGCATTAGCAGCTTGTTAAACTGATGTAAAGCTTACATTATTTCCAATATTAAGTGTATCAAGTGCGAACCATAATGAAAAATAAAAACACTGGATGAAAAATACACGTTCTTCATCTTACCCAAAGTTCGCCTCTGGATACTTATCGTACACCTCTGCAGCTGGCCTTCCTCTTTGTTCATGTTTTCCATCACATTGCCCTGAGGCTGTTTTTATCATTCAGTTCTCATATCACTAAGTTGTACCTTTTTTACTATGAATCTTGAAACAGACGAATACATCCCCTTCCTTTCTCCTCTACCGCTGCCTCCACATTCCCCTCCTCTCCCCCCTCAAAAGCCCCCCACCTCCCCCTCTTCTTCCATAATCTGTGTGAACAAATGCGGTTGCTTAGTGTAAATAAATATTGTATTGTAGTATTCCTTATCATCTTTTCTTCACAAATTTATCGTATTATAATTACATAAGGTAAAAATTATACATAACTGAGCCGTGCAAAGTGGCTCATAGAATATAATTAATGGTGCTTTAAACTGGATCGGTGGCAACTTCAGGTGAGGTGGTGCGTCGTGCATGTGTGCACATCAAGTGTACCAATACTTCAGATGCACTCACAGATCGAGAGGTGATATTGTCTCATTTCATTTCCTATAAGATTAGTTGTCTAGGCGTGCGAAACTCTTAGAACCACTTTATATCAAGCCAGAGATGCTGACAGATTAGCTAGTACCCTGTGTGGTTGTGTTTGATGCTTATGGATTACGTAGCAAGTGGTGTGTGGCAGGTGGGTTAGTGACGCGTTGACACAGCACGGTTGGCACACCTGCCCTGTCCAGCACCTGCCACCTGCCCTGCTGCCACACACTTGCCACCACTTTTTTTTCCTAAGAAGCATCACAGCAGGAAGTCATCTTTATTTTTGTGTGTGATTTGGTCTCAGCGTGATCTTCGAGGACACGAGTGGCTGTGGACGCTGATGGCCTGGCGCTGGTGTGGGTGTCAAGGTGTGGGGGAGACAGGAGGCCAGGCTGAGGTGCTACAAGACGCGAGGTGCACTGCCCCGCCACCACGACGCCACCGGCATGGTCAGCCATTTGGATCTTCGTCCTCCAGTTTGTGAGTGCAGGGTCTTTGATAATTTCCTCTTACTGCATCTACTTTACCGGTTTAAACTCATTGCTTTCTGAATGTGGTAATTATTTGGATGTTATATGGAGTAGGGAAGGTGTTATCGTTGTACACTTACTTAAAGCTTCAGTTACAGTAGTTAATGCTTACCTGCCTGCCGGCTTGTGTCGTCCATGTCATTTAATAAACGTAATAATGATTGTACAGATGATTAGCTGGATATTATACATTGTTTCTTCTTCCCCCTTCCTCTTATTCATCTTCTTCCTCTTCCTCTTTTCTTCCTCCTCCTCTTCCTCTTTTCTTCCTCCTCCTCTTCCCCTTCCTCTTCATCTTTCTTCTCTTCCTCTTCATCCTGTTCCTTTTCATCTTCCTTCTCTTCTTCTCCCTCCTCTTCCTCTTCATCTTCCTCCTCTTCCTCCTTCTCTTCCTCCTTCTCTTCCTCTACCTGTTCTTCCTCTTCCTTATCTTCTTCCTCTTCTCCCTATCCCTTTTCCTCTTCCTCCTCTTCTCCCTCTTTCTCCTACCATTCCGCATCCTCCCTTTGCCTCTTCTTCCTCTTCTTTTTCCTCCACCGCTTCCTCTTCTCTTTCCTGTTCCTCTTCATTCCTCTTATTCTTTATTCCTGTTCTTTCTGTTCCTCTTCTTTGTTCCTCTTCTTTCTCTTTATCATCGTTCACTTCCTTTTTTTCTTCCTCCTCTTCCTTCTTCTCCTCGTATTCTTCCTTCTTTTCTACTTCCTCCTCCTCCTCTTTCTCCTCCTCCTCCTCTTTCTCCTCCTCCTCCTCTTTCTCCTCCTCCTCCTCCTCCTCCTCCCCCCCCCTCCTCCTGCTCACTTCTACATCCACTACTTTTATGTTACTACTTCCACTACTATTCTACTTCTGTTTGTCCTGCGTCTACCTTTACTTCCACTACTAATTTTACAACTACTTTTCTACTTCTAATTGCTCAGCTTCAGTACTTCAATATCTACTTTTATATCTACTTCAATATCTACTTCAATATCTACTTCAATATCTACTTTTATATCTACTTCAATATCTACTTTTATATCTACTTTTATATCTACTTCAATATCTACTTCAATATCTACTTTTATATCTACTTCAATATCTACTTCAATATCTACTTTTATATCTACTTCAATATCTACTTCAATATCTACTTTTATATCTACTTCAATATCTACTTTTATATCTACTTCAATATCTACTTTTATATCTACCTCAATATCTACTTTTATATCTACTTCAATATCTACTTTTATATCTACTTTTATATCTTCTTCAATATCTACTTTTATATCTACTTCAATATCTACTTTTATATCTACTTTTATATCTACTTCAATATCTACTTTTATATCTACTTTTATATCTTCTTCAATATCTACTTTTATATCTACTTCAATATCTACTTTTATATCTACTTCAATATCTACTTTTATATCTACTTCAATATCTTCAATATCTACTTTTATATCTACTTCAATATCTACTTCAACATCTACTTCAATATCTACTTCTATTTCTACTACTACTACTACGTCTACGCCTGCATCCTCAACTGCCATTTCTGTTTCTACATCTAATGCTCTCTCTCTCTCTCTCTCTCTCTCTCTCTCTCTCTCTCTCTCTCTCTCTCACCACTGCCTTCCCCTCCTCTCCCTTTTTTCCTACCACTCTACCTTTCTTCTCCTCCCTCCTCTCCCTCCCTCTCTCTTTCCTTCACACTTTTTCTCCATCTCTTTCCCTTATAATCATGGGAGAGAGAGAGAGAGAGAGAGAAGGAGAATGTGCCTCGTACCCGCATGACCTACACCCGCCAGGTCAGGGGTCAGGGGTCATCCAGTGCAGGAAATATCCAAAGCGCTAACATGACCACCTTGCCAGCGGTCAATGCTAAGGCTGCCAAGATTATTAAGTGTGAGTGTGATTTTGTTCCTTATCTTTTGTGTTCACTGTTTTTGTACAATGCACTCCCATGCTGGCAATGTACGTCAGCCAACACACGATGCATCCTACCCCTGCCTACTTGTGTACAGTTGTGACCCGCCAGCGTGGTGCCTATCCTTGCCTTTGACTGACTGTGTAATAATACAAGTAGATGAACTCAGTGCTGTCTATCTATCTATCTGTCTATCTATCTATCTATTCTATTTATCTGTCTATCTATCTATCTATAGCCCGACGCCCTAAACCCGCCAACGTGGTGCCTATCCTTGCCTTTGACTGACTGTGTAATAATACCAATGGACGAGGCCGCTGCTGACTGCACACATCAACTCACTGCTATCTATTCTATCTATCTATCTGTCTATCTATCTATCTATCTATCTATCTATGGCCCGACGCCCTAATCCCGCAAAAGGTGGCCACAGACAAAACGCCTCCAAGTCGCTCTGTCACCCATCCTTTGACTGCCCTCCCCCCAGCTCACTCCCCCCTCCCTCATATACCTCTCAGCTCCATCCCTCCACCTTATCCTCGGTCTGCCCCTCCCTCTCCCTGCCTCCACTTCACCTACATACACCCTCGTAGTCAGTCTTTCATTCTCCATTCTCTCCTACCGTCTCCATTCACTGCTACACTCAGACAAAACATTGGGGTTCAGTGGTAATGCCGCGTGCTGTGTTGTGATATGGATCTGCAGTGATGATACGGTGCAGTGATGACCCGATTGAGGACACTGTTGTACCGTATTGTACCGCTGGCTGATACGCAACGATGATACGGTACATAAATACGCAACAATAGTACGGTAGGTAAATACGCAACGATGATACGGTACGCAAATACGCAGCGATGATACGGTACGCAAATACGCAACGATGATACGGTACGCAAATACGCAACGATGATACGGTACGCAAATACGCAACAAGAGAAGTCGTATTCTCGCCGGCATTGGAGACTTCGTAGCATGTCTTCTTTAGCGGTTTGTTTAGCCTATCACACCTTAATAGTCTCTTGTACGTTATTCATATCTTTCCATTATCAACATAGCTGCCGTTGATAATGTAAAGGAGGATATTAAGGGCCAACGTGCACGATAAATTGGCGAAGATGAAACGAAATCTCCAAAGCCAAGCAGAAAACACGCGCGGGATTTGAAACTAAAACGTGAGGACGAAAATGCCTTGCACAGTACGCGCTGCTATAATCCCTTAACCCTTTCATCCCGCCGATTTATTTTCCACTCAAAAGAATAAATTATGTCACCGGATTGAGACGGTTAAGGGTCAAATTCTGAGACGCTGGATATTTCATAACTCCTCTTCCTTAGCGATTTTATTTGCACATTACACCTCAGTATTATTTTGCTTGTTACCAACAAAAACCATGTTGGTATTAAAACGCTACAAATGGCCTACAGGAGAATGTTAATGTGAAATGTACGGGATAAATCACTTAGGTAAAGGTGCTACGAAGCCTGCTAGTGGATGCCAGTGTAAGGCAGCTCTGTGATACCGCTGATAAGGCTCATATCCCAGAGATAAGCGATGCAGCACACACACCAGCCATAAAATTAACACAAAAGCAAGAGGCTGTCGCTTCAGGCTTGGCGCCAAGTTTTAAAAATATCCTTAATATGGAGATTTCGTAGTGCCTCTTCCTCGGCAGTTTATTTGGCATATTACACATTAATATTGATTTCCATGTAATCTGTCACTTTTAAAATCGACGTAGATTCCATTTATAACATACTGGAGGATTTTATGGTATATGCGCCAAGTAATCGCCGAGGAAGAGACGCTACGGAATCTCCAAGGCAATTTCGGCTTGAGCTTTGATGTCGGCACAATTGCAAGTCAGAGTAACATAGAAGAGAATATTATGGTGTATGGTGCAAAATAAATCGCTGAAGAAGAAGTATTACGGAACGATCAAAGTTAGCTGAAAATTGATCCGTAATATCGCTGGAATGGTGGGCTTGGCAGCACTTTTTCCTTAGCGATTCATTTTCAAATTAGGCCTTTCTGTTGGCTTGTATGATATTTATACTTTGCTAATACCGCCATAGTTTGCATCAATCGCGCACAAGAGGATATTAAGGTGAATGTGCAAAATAGTTCGCCGAGAAGGAAATGTTACGAAATCTCATATATGAGAGATTACGGCTTAAATTTAAATCTCGGCACAGTTGCCTCAGTAACCTACAATAGAATATTAAGGTGTAATGTGCACAATAAATCGCTGAGGAAGAGGTGTTACGAAGCCTCCCAAGTCGGGGTTGAAAATTAAGCCGTTATCTCGTTGACATGGAAGGAGTCTTAGCATCTTTTCCTGAACCATTTATTTTGCATAATACACCTTTCTGTCCTCTTTGACGTTATTTATATATTATTAATACAGTTGTAGTTTGTATTTACACCTTATTAGAGGATATTAAGGCTAGCAGGAAAAATAAATCGCCGAAGAAGGGATATTACGAATCCTCCAAGGGGTGTCCGAGATAACGGTGGAATTTCGAGTTGGCTTTTTTTTTTTTTTTTTTATTATGTGACTACATTGAGTGACAAGCCAAATGGTTTCCTGTACACCAGGAAACCATGTACTACGCTGGGTGGTAGCCATATAACCAAATTAGGACACCTGGTAGTTTAGTGGGTAATTACGGTGCTCCAATCGGATTGAGCCGGTGAAGGTTTATATCCAAGGGATGGTTGGGGTTTATTGCTCATGTAATGCCACTCAGGGATGAGTGAGGCTGGTCACTCTCATCTTAAATGTCAGGACCAACTTGCCTAGCCCCGGGCTCCTACGCTCCTCATGGGGCAACGTAAGATTGGATGATGATGATGATGTGAATATTTGATGTTATTGTAAATATTATTCGTATAATTTTGTTTGTTTAGAGTTTCGGCTGCCTAATTAACCATATATATGAGTAGTGCAGGAGCGATGATGTGTGTGTGTGTGTGTGTGTGTGTGTGTGTGTGTGTGTGTGTGTGTGTGTGTGGGTGTGTGTGTGTGTGTGTGTGTGTGTGTGTGTGTGTGTGTGTGTGTGTGTGTGTGTGTGTGTGTGTGTGTGTGTGTGTGTGTGTGTGTGTGTGTGTGTGTGGGTGTCACCTGGTGTGGCAAATTCACCTGGCATTATTACCTGCCTTTTCACTGTTATATTTTCATACCTGTGGATTATTTATTTTTACCAATCCTTTTTGTATATATGGTAAGCCTTTCTTTTCGGGTCGTGTAGTTGTATTTATTGTATTTAGTATTTGTTGCTTCTGACGATTGGAGTTTCCTTAAGAGAGAGTTTTTGAACGTAAGGAAATATATGACCCGAGATGACGACTCGGGGCTTCCTTGGCCTCTTGCCCTGCCTCTTCTTCCTCTTCCCCTTCTTCTTCTTCCTCTTCCCCTTCTTCTTCTTCCTCTTCTTTTTCTTCTTCTTCCTCTTCTTTTTCGTCGTCTTCTTTTCCTCTTCTTTCTCTTCTTCTTCCTCTTTCTTCTTCCTCTTCTTTTTCTTCGTCTTCCTCCTCCCTTTCTTTTCTTCGTCTTCTCCTTTTTCTTCATTTCTTCTTCCTCTTCTTTTTCTTCGTCTTCTTCTTTTCCTCTTCTTTCTCTTCTTCTTCCTCTTTTTTTTCTTCTTCTTCTCCCCCTTCTTTTTCCTTCTCCTCCTCCTCCTCTTCGTCTTCTCTTTCTTCTTTTTCTTCTTCCTCTTTTGCTTCTCCTCCCTTTTCTTCCTCTTTTGCTTCTCCTCCCTTTTCTTCCTCTTTTGCTTCTCCTCCCTTTTCTTCCTCTTCATCATCATCTTCATCTTCTTCTCCTCTTCTTTTCTTATTCCTCCTCTTCCTCCTCCTCCATCTCTTCTTTTCATCTTCTTCCTCTTGAATGCTGAGTTGTAAGGATCCATTAACACTAGATGATGATGCTAGTCACGAAGAAGTGCTGTGGGAAGGATAGAGAAGATTAGCATTTTCCTGTGAGTTATGTGAAATAAACTGCAAAAAGAAAATCTGAGCCAAGTTAAGATGAAAGAACTATACCAAATTAACACTAAATGATGCTAATCACGAAGAAGTGCAATGAAAACTATGGAAAGTCTTAGTCTTGTCTTTTTGAGCCAAGTTAAGGTGATAGAGCTATTGTAAATTAACACTAGATGATGCTAGTCACGAAGAAGTGCAGTGAAAACTATGGAAAATCGTAGTCTTTCTCTCTCTCTCTCTCTTCCTTAGGTGAAAGGAGTATTAGCAGACAGTGAAGTAAAGTGGTTGTGATGGGCACAGCGAAGCGCGGTTAATTATAAACGAAATTAGCGACCGCAGAATGTAACCTTCATGGAGACTGACAGCGTGTGATTAGCAATTGTAACTTAGATCTGAGATGGTTAAATAGTGTGACATTTAGAGTTTTGTTTCTTTCTTTAATTCCCTGTCCTTGTTGCTGACTGTCTCTGTACTCTCTCTCTCTCTCTCTCTCTCTCTCTCTCTCTCTGTATTGGGTGTCTATTTTTTTTTTTTCTTTTTTACCTTCCTCACTTTACCTCTCATTTACCCCACTCAACTGATATGAGAGAGAGAGAGAGAGAGAGAGAGAGAGAGAGAGAGAGAGAGAGAGAGAGAGAGAGATCATGGGATGGAAGAAATTAATGACTCACTTTCTCACGAGAGAGAGGGGGGGGAGGGTGTCGTAGGAGAGGTAATATTTTGGTTCACTTCCTCACTATCTTTCACGCCTCTTATTCTCATATTCTCTCCCCTCACTCTCGCGTTTCCGTCTCACCTCTCACTTTTCTCTATCTCACCCACTTTCATCATTTTTGCCTCACAGCTCTCTCTCTCTCTCTCTCTCTCTCTCTCTCTCTCTCTCTCTCTCTCTCTCTCTCTCTCTCAGCAAACACAGGGCTGCAAAAATCCCCAAGTTTCAAAACATTATCCCATCTATCCTTTTACGAGCCTCCTCAGCTCACCAATAGACACTCAAAACAGCTCCAAATAAATCAATAGACACAAGCAGGTAGATAGAAAAGTGATAAAAGAGTGAGAAAAATGAAAATAAAGAGAAAGGCAGTAGGCGGAGCAATATGGCTACCGCGGCTGTGTTTACACTGGCTCAGCCAATCAGCGTCCGCCTCCCTCTGCCCTTAGCACCAGCCGCCCTCTGATTGGCTGGCAGCTGTGAGGCCAGGGAGGAGGCAGGGAGGGAGGAGGGAGGAAGTGGAGTACAACAACAACAACAACAACATCAATAATAATAATAATAATAATAATAATTTGTGGTAGGTGGGGGCGCTCACCATCCACTCACTCGATGTAGTGCTGCTCTCGGGTGTCTCCCCTTTCCTCTCCTCCATCCTTCTTTCCTTCCATCCTCTTCTGTCTTCCTTTACTTCATTCTTTCCTTGTCCTTCTGCCTACGGGTAACTTTACACTCCCTCTTCTGTCTTTCTTTCCTTCATTTTTTCCTCTTCCTTCTGCCTGTGGGTGACTCTACACTGAGTGACAAGCCAAATGGTTTCCTGTACACCAGGAAACCATTTACTACGCTGGGTGGTAACCATATAACCAAATATTGGCACCTGGTGGTTTAGTGGGTAATTATTGCGCTCGAGTCGGATTGAGCCGGTGAAGGTTTATATCCAAGGGGTGGTTGGGGTTTATTGCTCATGTAATGCCACTCAGGGATGAGTGAGGCTGGTCACTCTCATCTTAAATGTCGAGACCAACTGCCTAGCCCCGGGCTTCTACGCTCCTGTTGGGGCAGTGTGGGATTGGATGATGGATGGATGGATGGATTTTTGCCTCATATTTTACTGGGTTATTATTGTATAGCGTTATACAGTAAGGTTATTGACGGTGTTTAGTAAGTGACTTAAGTGTAATTGTGAAAGTGTATAAACTGTGTAATTCCTTGACATTTTCTGGCAGGTGGTTGCATATCTTTGGCCGTGTTACTGCTAAGGATCTTGTACCTGAGTCGCTATTAACCTTAGCAACGTACTTTTTTTTTTTTAATACTCTGTCATAATGTGTACCGATGGAAAAGACAGGAGACAGTCAGGGTAGAGATTAGCTGGATATTGGAAGACTGTGCCAGCTGTGTTAAGCTTTATCTTGTTTGGAGTGTTAAGCCATTTCAGGTCTTTTAAAACTGCAGTGACATGGTCACACTTCCTGGCTTTTCCATCGACAACTTTAGCAGCAAAATTGTGTAGTTTCTGCACACGTGAAAGTTGAGATTTCCTGCAGTGCCACATATTACACTGCCGTAGTTTAGGATACTTAGTGCCAGTGCCTGCAGTGCCACATATTACACTGCCGTAGTTTAGGATACTTAGTGCCAGTGCCTGCAGTGCCACATATTACACTGCCGTAGTTTAGCATACTTAAGGCCAGTGCCTGCAGTGCCACATATTACACTGCCGTAGTTTAGCATACTTAAGGCCAGTGCCTGCAGTGCCACATATTACACTGCCGTAGTTTAGGATACTTAGTGCCAGTGCCTGCAGTGCCACATATTACACTGCCGTAGTTTAGGATACTTAGTGCCAGTGCCTGCAGTGCCACATATTACACTGCCGTAGTTTAGGATACTTAGTGCCAGTGCCTGCAGTGCCACATATTACACTGCCGTAGTATACTTAGTGCCAGTGCCTGCAGTGCCACATATTACACTGCCGTAGTATACTTAGTGCCAGTGCCTGCAGTGCCACATATTACGCTGCCGTAGTTTAGGATACTTAGTGCCAGTGCCTGCAGTGCCACATATTACACTGCCGTAGTATACTTAGGGCCAGTGCCTGCAGTGCCACATATTACACTGCCGTAGTATACTTAGTGCCAGTGCCTGCAGTGCCACATATTACACTGCCGTAGTATACTTAGTGCCAGTGCCTGCAGTGCCACATACTTAGGGCCAGTGCCTGCAGTGCCACATATTACACTGCCGTAGTATACTTAGTGCCAGTGCCTGCAGTGCCACATATTACACTGCCGTAGTTTAGCATACTTAGGGCCAGTGAGTACGTTTAAGTATTTGGGTAGTGTGATGAGTAAGGATGGAGGTTTGGAGTGTGAAGTGCTTGAAAGGGTACAGCAGGGAAGAAAGGTTGCTGGTTCCTTGAAAGCAGTGATAAGAAACAGGGAAGTGAGCATGGAAGTGAAAAAGTTACTACATGACAGTATTGTGATACCAACTCTAACGTACGGAAGTAAAGCTTGGACATTGTTGGAAGGACACAAGTCAAGAGTGAGAGCAGTGGAAATGAGTTATTTAAGAGGAGCCTGTGGAGTCACGTGGAGAGACAGGCTGACGAATGAGGATATAAAGGAGCGTTGTGGTGTGGATGTGGATGTGATAGGAAGCGTTATGAGGAACACACTGAGGTGGTTTGGCCATGTGGAGAGGATGGAGGGCGAAAGACTGACGAAGAGAGTGCATGTGAGTGAGGTGGAGGGGGGAAGAGGGAGGGGGAGGCCGAGGATGAGATGGAGGGATGGGGTGGAGAGGTATATGAGAGAGGGGTGTGTGAGTTGGGAGCAGGGCAGTGAAATGGCGGGGGACAGGGCGACTTGGAGGCGATTTGTTTGTGGCCACCCCAAACGGGATTGAGGCGTCTGGCAATAGATAGATAGATAGATAGGGCCAGTGCCTGCAGTGCCACATATTATACTGCCGTAGTTTAGCATACTTAGGGCCAGTGCCTGCAGTGCCACATATTACACTGCCGTAGTTTAGCATACTTAGGGCCAGTGCCTGCAGTGCCACATATTACACTGCCGTAGTTTAGCATACTTAAGGCCAGTGCCTGCAGTGCCACATATTACACTGCCGTAGTTTAGCATACTTAGGGCCAGTGCCTGCAGTGCCACATATTACACTGCCATAGTTTAGCATACTTAGGGCCAGTGCCTGCAGTGCCACATATTACACTGCCATAGTTTAGCATACTTAGGGACAGTGCCTGCAGTATAGGCTATGATTTGTTGAGTGTCTTGTGTCACAGCCATCTTTTATCTTGTTAATATACAGTATATCAATATGCCCAGTACTCTTTTGCTAAGTTTATTAATATGCTTATTAGAGGTCATGTAACAATGATAAGCAATCCATATATATACCTAAGTTTTGTACATCAGTGCTGGGTTGAACTGCTGTGTCTCCAAATCCAACAGTAGTGTTAGGTGGTATTAGTGAGATCATTGGCCTGCACCTAAAGAGATACATTGTGTTTTAGTGGTATTTAGAAGACGCCCGTTTTAAGAAAATATTCCCTGGCTATATTCAGGGTTTTCCCTGGTTTGTGCAATATATCCTGGAGAGAATCTAGTTTGCCACTGTGAAGAAACTGAGTGTCATCAGCATACTGCACTAACACTCAGTCGTTAAGATTTTCTGAGAGATCGTTCACATATATACTAAATAGTACAGGGCCAAGAATTGAGCC